>NW_028120713.1:0-274233 GCF_965178545.1 Coloeus monedula | reverse complement strand
AGTTGAGCGTAGCACATCCAAATCCTTGCTCCCTCTTCGTCATTCTGCTCGGAACTCACCACAGCCCAATGCCTGATTTCTGCCTCAGTCTAGGGTTAGGCTTAGGGCTAGGGTTAGGGTTATGCCTAGGGTTAGGGTTCTGCCTAGGGTTAGGGTTCACAAAACCACAAAGCCAGGAGCTCCAGGGATACTCACCATGCAAAAGGCAGGCCAAGTTGAGCGTAGCACATCCAAATCCCCTCTCCCTCTTCGTCATTCTGCTCGGAACTCACCACAGCCCAATGCCCGATTTCTGCCTCAGTCTAGGGTTATGCTTAGGGCTAGGGTTAGGGTTATGCCTAGGGTTAGGGTTCACAAAACCACAAAGCCAGGAGCTCCAGGGATACTCACCATGCAAAAGGCAGGCCACGTTGAGCGTAGCACATCCAAATCCTTGCTCCCTCTTTGTCATTCTGCTCCGAACTCACCACAGCCCAATGCCTGATTTCTGCCTCAGTCTAGGGTTAGGCTTAGGGCTAGGGTTAGGGTTATGCCTAGGGTTAGGCTTCAGAAAACCACAAAGCCAGGAGCTCCAGGGATACTCACCATGCAAAAGGCAGGCCAAGTTGAGCGTAGCACATCCAAATCCTTGCTCCCTCTTCGTCATTCTGCTCGGAACTCCCCACAGCCCAATGCCCGATTACTGCCTCAGTCTAGGGTTAGGCTTAGGGCTAGGGTTAGGGCTATGCCTAGGGTTAGGGTTCAGAAAACCACAAAGCCAGGAGCTCCAGGGATACTCACCATGCAAAAGGCAGGCCAAGTTGAGCGTAGCACATCCAAATCCTTGCTCCCTCTTCGTCATTCTGCTCAGAACTCACCACAGCCCAATGCCTGATTTCTGCCTCAGTCTAGGGTTAGGCTTAGGGCTAGGGTTAGGGTTATGCCTAGGGTTAGGGTTCTGCCTAGGGTTAGGGTTCACAAAACCACAAAGCCAGGAGCTCCAGGGATACTCACCATGCAAAAGGCAGGCCAAGTTGAGCGTAGCACATCCAAATCCCCTCTCCCTCTTCGTCATTCTGCTCAGAACTCACCACAGCCCAATGCCCGATTTCTGCCTCAGTCTAGGGTTAGGCTTAGGGCTAGGGTTAGGGTTATGCCTAGGGTTAGGGTTCAGAAAACCACAAAGCCAGGAGCTCCTGGGATACTCACCATGCAAAAGGCAGGCCAAGTTGAGCGTAGCACATCCAAATCCCCTCTCCCTCTTCGTCATTCTGCTCGGAACTCACCACAGCCCAATGCCCGATTTCTGCCTCAGTCTAGGGTTATGCTTAGGGCTAGGGTTAGGGTTATGCCTAGGGTTAGGGTTCACAAAACCACAAAGCCAGGAGCTCCAGGGATACTCACCATGCAAAAGGCAGGCCAAGTTGAGCGTAGCACATCCAAATCCTTGCTCCCTCTTTGTCATTCTGCTCCGAACTCACCACAGCCCAATGCCTGATTTCTGCCTCAGTCTAGGGTTAGGCTTAGGGCTAGGGTTAGGGTTATGCCTAGGGTTAGGCTTCAGAAAACCACAAAGCCAGGAGCTCCAGGTATACTCACCATGCAAAAGGCAGGCCAAGTTGAGCGCAGCACATCCAAATCCTTGCTCCCTCTTCTTCATTCTGCTCGGAACTCCCCACAGCCCAATGCCCGATTTCTGCCTCAGTCTAGGGTTAGGCTTAGGGCTAGGGTTAGGGCTATGCCTAGGGTTAGGGTTCACAAAACCACAAAGCCAGGAGCTCCAGGGATACTAACCATGCAAAAGGCAGGCCGAGCTGAGCGTAGCACATCCAAATCCTTGCTCCCTCTTTGTCATTCTGCTCCAAACTCACCACAGCCCAATGCCTTATTTCTGCCTCAGTCTAGGGTTAGGCTTAGGGCTAGGGTTAGGGTTATGCCTAGGGTTAGGCTTCAGAAAACCACAAAGCCAGGAGCTCCAGGGATACTCACCATGCAAAAGGCAGGCCAAGTTGAGCCTAGCACATCCAAATCCTTGCTCCCTCTTCGTCATTCTGCTCGGAACTCACCACAGCCCAATGCCCGATTACTGCCTCAGTCTAGGGTTAGGCTTAGGGCTAGGGTTAGGGTTATGCCTAGGGTTAGTGTTCACAAAACCACAAAGCCAGGAGCTCCAGGGATACTCACCATGCAAAAGGCAGGCCAAGTTGAGCGTAGCACATCCAAATCCTTGCTCCCTCTTCGTCATTCTGCTCGGAACTCACCACAGCCCAATGCCCGATTACTGCCTCAGTCTAGGGTTAGGCTTAGGGCTAGGGTTAGGGTTATGCCTAGGGTTACGCTTCAGAAAACCACAAAGCCAGGAGCTCCAGGGATACTCACCATGCAAAAGGCAGGCCAAGTTGAGTGTAGCACATCCAAATCCTTGCTCCCTCTTCTTCATTCTGCTCGGAACTCCCCACAGCCCAATGCCCGATTTCTGCCTCAGTCTAGGGTTAGGCTTAGGGCTAGGGTTAGGGTTATGCCTAGGGTTAGGCTTCAGAAAACCACAAAGCCAGGAGCTCCAGGGATACTCACCATGCAAAAGGCAGGCCAAGTTGAGCGCAGCACATCCAAATCCTTGCTCCCTCTTCGTCATTCTGCTCGGAACTCCCCACAGCCCAATGCCCGATTACTGCCTCAGTCTAGGGTTAGGCTTAGGGCTAGGGTTAGGGTTATGCCTAGGGTTAGGCTTCAGAAAACCACAAAGCCAGGAGCTCCAGGGATACTCACCATGCAAAAGGCAGACCGAGTTGAGCGTAGCACATCCAAATCCTTGCTCCCTCTTCGTCATTCTGCTCGGAACTCACCACAGCCCAATGCCTGATTTCTGCCTCAGTCTAGGGTTAGGCTTAGGGCTAGGGTTAGGGTTATGCCTAGGGTTAGGGTTCTGCCTAGGGTTAGGGTTCACAAAACCACAAAGCCAGGAGCTCCAGGGATACTCACCATGCAAAAGGCAGGCCAAGTTGAGCGTAGCACATCCAAATCCCCTCTCCCTCTTCGTCATTCTGCTCGGAACTCACCACAGCCCAATGCCCGATTTCTGCCTCAGTCTAGGGTTATGCTTAGGGCTAGGGTTAGGGTTATGCCTAGGGTTAGGGTTCACAAAACCACAAAGCCAGGAGCTCCAGGGATACTCACCATGCAAAAGGCAGGCCACGTTGAGCGTAGCACATCCAAATCCTTGCTCCCTCTTTGTCATTCTGCTCCGAACTCACCACAGCCCAATGCCCGATTACTGCCTCAGTCTAGGGTTAGGCTTAGGGCTAGGGTTAGGGTTATGCCTAGGGTTAGGGTTCAGAAAACCACAAAGCCAGGAGCTCCAGGGATACTCACCATGCAAAAGGCAGGCCAAGTTGAGCGTAGCACATCCAAATCCTTGCTCCCTCTTCGTCATTCTGCTCGGAACTCCCCACAGCCCAATGCCCGATTACTGCCTCAGTCTAGGGTTAGGCTTAGGGCTAGGGTTAGGGCTATGCCTAGGGTTAGGGTTCAGAAAACCACAAAGCCAGGAGCTCCAGGGATACTCACCATGCAAAAGGCAGGCCAAGTTGAGCGTAGCACATCCAAATCCTTGCTCCCTCTTCGTCATTCTGCTCAGAACTCACCACAGCCCAATGCCTGATTTCTGCCTCAGTCTAGGGTTAGGCTTAGGGCTAGGGTTAGGGTTATGCCTAGGGTTAGGGTTCTGCCTAGGGTTAGGGTTCACAAAACCACAAAGCCAGGAGCTCCAGGGATACTCACCATGCAAAAGGCAGGCCAAGTTGAGCGTAGCACATCCAAATCCCCTCTCCCTCTTCGTCATTCTGCTCAGAACTCACCACAGCCCAATGCCCGATTTCTGCCTCAGTCTAGGGTTAGGCTTAGGGCTAGGGTTAGGGTTATGCCTAGGGTTAGGGTTCAGAAAACCACAAAGCCAGGAGCTCCTGGGATACTCACCATGCAAAAGGCAGGCCAAGTTGAGCGTAGCACATCCAAATCCCCTCTCCCTCTTCGTCATTCTGCTCGGAACTCACCACAGCCCAATGCCCGATTTCTGCCTCAGTCTAGGGTTATGCTTAGGGCTAGGGTTAGGGTTATGCCTAGGGTTAGGGTTCAGAAAACCACAAAGCCAGGAGCTCCAGGGATACTCACCATGCAAAAGGCAGGCCGAGTTGAGCGTAGCACATCCAAATCCTTGCTCCCTCTTTGTCATTCTGCTCCGAACTCACCACAGCCCAATGCCTGATTTCTGCCTCAGTCTAGGGTTAGGCTTAGGGCTAGGGTTAGGGTTATGCCTAGGGTTAGGGTTCTGCCTAGGGTTAGGGTTCACAAAACCACAAAGCCAGGAGCTCCAGGGATACTCACCATGCAAAAGGCAGGCCAAGTTGAGCGTAGCACATCCAAATCCCCTCTCCCTCTTCGTCATTCTGCTCGGAACTCACCACAGCCCAATGCCCGATTTCTGCCTCAGTCTAGGGTTATGCTTAGGGCTAGGGTTAGGGTTATGCCTAGGGTTAGGGTTCACAAAACCACAAAGCCAGGAGCTCCAGGGATACTCACCATGCAAAAGGCAGGCCACGTTGAGCGTAGCACATCCAAATCCTTGCTCCCTCTTTGTCATTCTGCTCCGAACTCACCACAGCCCAATGCCTGATTTCTGCCTCAGTCTAGGGTTAGGCTTAGGGCTAGGGTTAGGGTTATGCCTAGGGTTAGGCTTCAGAAAACCACAAAGCCAGGAGCTCCAGGGATACTCACCATGCAAAAGGCAGGCCAAGTTGAGCGTAGCACATCCAAATCCTTGCTCCCTCTTCGTCATTCTGCTCGGAACTCCCCACAGCCCAATGCCCGATTACTGCCTCAGTCTAGGGTTAGGCTTAGGGCTAGGGTTAGGGCTATGCCTAGGGTTAGGGTTCAGAAAACCACAAAGCCAGGAGCTCCAGGGATACTCACCATGCAAAAGGCAGGCCAAGTTGAGCGTAGCACATCCAAATCCTTGCTCCCTCTTCGTCATTCTGCTCAGAACTCACCACAGCCCAATGCCTGATTTCTGCCTCAGTCTAGGGTTAGGCTTAGGGCTAGGGTTAGGGTTATGCCTAGGGTTAGGGTTCTGCCTAGGGTTAGGGTTCACAAAACCACAAAGCCAGGAGCTCCAGGGATACTCACCATGCAAAAGGCAGGCCAAGTTGAGCGTAGCACATCCAAATCCCCTCTCCCTCTTCGTCATTCTGCTCAGAACTCACCACAGCCCAATGCCCGATTTCTGCCTCAGTCTAGGGTTAGGCTTAGGGCTAGGGTTAGGGTTATGCCTAGGGTTAGGGTTCAGAAAACCACAAAGCCAGGAGCTCCTGGGATACTCACCATGCAAAAGGCAGGCCAAGTTGAGCGTAGCACATCCAAATCCCCTCTCCCTCTTCGTCATTCTGCTCGGAACTCACCACAGCCCAATGCCCGATTACTGGCTCAGTCTAGGGTTAGGCTTAGGGCTAGGGTTAGGGTTATGCCTAGGGTTAGGGTTCAGAAAACCACAAAGCCAGGAGCTCCAGGGATACTCACCATGCAAAATGCAGGCCAAGTTGAGCGTAGCACATCCAAATCCCCTCTCCCTCTTCGTCATTCTGCTCGGAACTCCCCACAGCCCAATGCCCGATTTCTGCCTCAGTCTAGGGTTATGGTTAGGGCTAGGGTTAGGGTTATGCCTAGGGTTAGGCTTCAGAAAACCACAAAGCCAGGAGCTCCAGGGATACTCACCATGCAAAAGGCAGGCCAAGTTGAGCGTAGCACATCCAAATCCTTGCTCCGTCTTCGTCATTCTGCTCGGAACTCCCCACAGCCCAATGCCCGATTTCTGCCTCAGTCTAGGGTTAGGCTTAGGGCTACGGTTAGGGTTATGCCTAGGGTTAGGGTTATGCCTAGGGTTAGGGTTCACAAAACCACAAAGCCAGGAGCTCCAGGGATACTCACCATGCAAAAGGCAGGCCAAGTTGAGCGTAGCACATCCAAATCCTTGCTCCCTCTTCGTCATTCTGCTCGGAACTCCCCACAGCCCAATGCCCGATTACTGCCTCAGTCTAGGGTTAGGCTTAGGGCTAGGGTTAGGGTTATGCCTAGGGTTAGGGTTCACAAAACCACAAAGCCAGGAGCTCCAGGGATACCATGCAAAAGGCAGGCCAAGTTGAGCGTAGCACATCCAAATCCTTGCTCCCTCTTCTTCATTCTGCTCGGAACTCCCCATAGCCCAATGCCCGATTTCTGCCTCCGTCTAGGGTTAGGCTTAGGGCTAGGGTTAGGGTTATGCCTAGGGTTAGGCTTCAGAAAACCACAAAGCCAGGAGCTCCAGGGATACTCACCATGCAAAAGGCAGGCCGAGTTGAGCGTAGCACATCCAAATCCTTGCTCCCTCTTCGTCATTCTGCTCGGAACTCACCACAGCCCAATGCCCGATTACTGGCTCAGTCTAGGGTTAGGCTTAGGGCTAGGGTTAGGGTTATGCCTAGGGTTAGGGTTCACAAAACCACAAAGCCAGGAGCTCCAGGGATACTCACCATGCAAAAGGCAGGCCGAGTTGAGCGTAGCACATCCAAATCCTTGCTCCCTCTTCGTCATTCTGCTTGGAACTCAGCACAGCCCAATGCCCGATTTCTGCCTCAGTCTAGGGTTAGGCTTAGGGCTAGGGTTAGGGTTATGCCTAGGGTTACGCTTCAGAAAACCACAAAGCCAGGAGCTCCAGGGATACTCACCATGCAAAAGGCAGGCCGAGTTGAGCGTAGCACATCCAAATCCTTGCTCCCTCTTTGTCATTCTGCTCCGAACTCACCACAGCCCAATGCCCGATTTCTGCCTCAGTCTAGGCTTAGGCTTAGGGCTAGGGTTAGGGTTATGCCTAGGGTTAGGCTTCAGAAAACCACAAAGCCAGGAGCTCCAGGTATACTCACCATGCAAAAGGCAGGCCGAGTTGAGCGTAGCACATCCAAATCCTTGCTCCCTCTTCGTCATTCTGCTCGGAACTCCCCACAGCCCAATGCCCGATTTCTGCCTCAGTCTAGGGTTAAGCTTAGGGCTGGGGTTAGGGTTATGCCTAGGGTTAGGGTTCTGCCTAGGGTTAGGGTTCACAAAACCACAAAGCCAGGAGCTCCAGGGATACCATGCAAAAGGCAGGCCAAGTTGAGCGTAGCACATCCAAATCCTTGCTCCCTCTTCGTCATTCTGCTCGGAACTCACCACAGCCCAATGCCTGATTTCTGCCTCAGTCTAGGGTTAGGCTTAGGGCTAGGGTTAGGGTTATGCCAAGGGTTAGGGTTCAGAAAACCACAAAGCCAGGAGCTCCAGGGATACTCACCATGCAAAAGGCAGGCCGAGTTGAGCGTAGCACATCCAAATCCTTGCTCCCTCTTTGTCATTCTGCTCCGAACTCACCACAGCCCAATGCCCGATTACTGGCTCAGTCTAGGCTTAGGCTTAGGGCTAGGGTTAGGGTTATGCCTAGGGTTAGGCTTCAGAAAACCACAAAGCCAGGAGCTCCAGGTATACTCACCATGCAAAAGGCAGGCCAAGTTGAGCGCAGCACATCCAAATCCTTGCTCCCTCTTCTTCATTCTGCTCGGAACTCCCCACAGCCCAATGCCCGATTTCTGCCTCAGTCTAGGGTTAGGCTTAGGGCTAGGGTTAGGGCTATGCCTAGGGTTAGGGTTCACAAAACCACAAAGCCAGGAGCTCCAGGGATACTAACCATGCAAAAGGCAGGCCGAGCTGAGCGTAGCACATCCAAATCCTTGCTCCCTCTTTGTCATTCTGCTCCGAACTCACCACAGCCCAATGCCTTATTTCTGCCTCAGTCTAGGGTTAGGCTTAGGGCTAGGGTTAGGGTTATGCCTAGGGTTAGGCTTCAGAAAACCACAAAGCCAGGAGCTCCAGGGATACTCACCATGCAAAAGGCAGGCCAAGTTGAGCATAGCACATCCAAATCCTTGCTCCCTCTTTGTCATTCTGCTCGGAACTCACCACAGCCCAATGCCCGATTACTGCCTCAGTCTAGGGTTAGGCTTAGGGCTAGGGTTAGGGTTATGCCTAGGGTTAGTGTTCACAAAACCACAAAGCCAGGAGCTCCAGGGATACTCACCATGCAAAAGGCAGGCCAAGTTGAGCGTAGCACATCCAAATCCTTGCTCCCTCTTCGTCATTCTGCTCGGAACTCACCACAGCCCAATGCCCGATTACTGCCTCAGTCTAGGGTTAGGCTTAGGGCTAGGGTTAGGGTTATGCCTAGGGTTACGCTTCAGAAAACCACAAAGCCAGGAGCTCCAGGGATACTCACCATGCAAAAGGCAGGCCAAGTTGAGTGTAGCACATCCAAATCCTTGCTCCCTCTTCTTCATTCTGCTCGGAACTCCCCACAGCCCAATGCCCGATTTCTGCCTCAGTCTAGGGTTAGGCTTAGGGCTAGGGTTAGGGTTATGCCTAGGGTTAGGCTTCAGAAAACCACAAAGCCAGGAGCTCCAGGGATACTCCCCATGCAAAAGGCAGGCCAAGTTGAGCGCAGCACATCCAAATCCTTGCTCCCTCTTCGTCATTCTGCTCGGAACTCCCCACAGCCCAATGCCCGATTACTGCCTCAGTCTAGGGTTAGGCTTAGGGCTAGGGTTAGGGTTATGCCTAGGGTTAGGCTTCAGAAAACCACAAAGCCAGGAGCTCCAGGGATACTCACCATGCAAAAGGCAGACCGAGTTGAGCGTAGCACATCCAAATCCTTGCTCCCTCTTCGTCATTCTGCTCGGAACTCACCACAGCCCAATGCCTGATTTCTGCCTCAGTCTAGGGTTAGGCTTAGGGCTAGGGTTAGGGTTATGCCTAGGGTTAGGGTTCTGCCTAGGGTTAGGGTTCACAAAACCACAAAGCCAGGAGCTCCAGGGATACTCACCATGCAAAAGGCAGGCCAAGTTGAGCGTAGCACATCCAAATCCCCTCTCCCTCTTCGTCATTCTGCTCGGAACTCACCACAGCCCAATGCCCGATTTCTGCCTCAGTCTAGGGTTAAGCTTAGGGCTGGGGTTAGGGTTATGCCTAGGGTTAGGGTTCTGCCTAGGGTTAGGGTTCACAAAACCACAAAGCCAGGAGCTCCAGGGATACCATGCAAAAGGCAGGCCAAGTTGAGCGTAGCACATCCAAATCCTTGCTCCCTCTTCGTCATTCTGCTCGGAACTCACCACAGCCCAATGCCTGATTTCTGCCTCAGTCTAGGGTTAGGCTTAGGGCTAGGGTTAGGGTTATGCCAAGGGTTAGGGTTCAGAAAACCACAAAGCCAGGAGCTCCAGGGATACTCACCATGCAAAAGGCAGGCCGAGTTGAGCGTAGCACATCCAAATCCTTGCTCCCTCTTTGTCATTCTGCTCCGAACTCACCACAGCCCAATGCCCGATTACTGGCTCAGTCTAGGCTTAGGCTTAGGGCTAGGGTTAGGGTTATGCCTAGGGTTAGGCTTCAGAAAACCACAAAGCCAGGAGCTCCAGGTATACTCACCATGCAAAAGGCAGGCCAAGTTGAGCGCAGCACATCCAAATCCTTGCTCCCTCTTCTTCATTCTGCTCGGAACTCCCCACAGCCCAATGCCCGATTTCTGCCTCAGTCTAGGGTTAGGCTTAGGGCTAGGGTTAGGGCTATGCCTAGGGTTAGGGTTCACAAAACCACAAAGCCAGGAGCTCCAGGGATACTAACCATGCAAAAGGCAGGCCGAGCTGAGCGTAGCACATCCAAATCCTTGCTCCCTCTTTGTCATTCTGCTCCGAACTCACCACAGCCCAATGCCTTATTTCTGCCTCAGTCTAGGGTTAGGCTTAGGGCTAGGGTTAGGGTTATGCCTAGGGTTAGGCTTCAGAAAACCACAAAGCCAGGAGCTCCAGGGATACTCACCATGCAAAAGGCAGGCCAAGTTGAGCATAGCACATCCAAATCCTTGCTCCCTCTTTGTCATTCTGCTCGGAACTCACCACAGCCCAATGCCCGATTACTGCCTCAGTCTAGGGTTAGGCTTAGGGCTAGGGTTAGGGTTATGCCTAGGGTTAGTGTTCACAAAACCACAAAGCCAGGAGCTCCAGGGATACTCACCATGCAAAAGGCAGGCCAAGTTGAGCGTAGCACATCCAAATCCTTGCTCCCTCTTCGTCATTCTGCTCGGAACTCACCACAGCCCAATGCCCGATTACTGCCTCAGTCTAGGGTTAGGCTTAGGGCTAGGGTTAGGGTTATGCCTAGGGTTACGCTTCAGAAAACCACAAAGCCAGGAGCTCCAGGGATACTCACCATGCAAAAGGCAGGCCAAGTTGAGTGTAGCACATCCAAATCCTTGCTCCCTCTTCTTCATTCTGCTCGGAACTCCCCACAGCCCAATGCCCGATTTCTGCCTCAGTCTAGGGTTAGGCTTAGGGCTAGGGTTAGGGTTATGCCTAGGGTTAGGCTTCAGAAAACCACAAAGCCAGGAGCTCCAGGGATACTCCCCATGCAAAAGGCAGGCCAAGTTGAGCGCAGCACATCCAAATCCTTGCTCCCTCTTCGTCATTCTGCTCGGAACTCCCCACAGCCCAATGCCCGATTACTGCCTCAGTCTAGGGTTAGGCTTAGGGCTAGGGTTAGGGTTATGCCTAGGGTTAGGCTTCAGAAAACC
Source organism: Coloeus monedula (assembly GCF_965178545.1). Taxonomy (NCBI): domain Eukaryota; kingdom Metazoa; phylum Chordata; class Aves; order Passeriformes; family Corvidae; genus Coloeus; species Coloeus monedula. The sequence continues at coordinate 263,582 of NW_028120713.1, read as the reverse complement.
ACAAAGCCAGGAGCTCCAGGGATACTCACCATGCAAAAGGCAGACCGAGTTGAGCGTAGCACATCCAAATCCTTGCTCCCTCTTCGTCATTCTGCTCGGAACTCACCACAGCCCAATGCCTGATTTCTGCCTCAGTCTAGGGTTAGGCTTAGGGCTAGGGTTAGGGTTATGCCTAGGGTTAGGGTTCTGCCTAGGGTTAGGGTTCACAAAACCACAAAGCCAGGAGCTCCAGGGATACTCACCATGCAAAAGGCAGGCCAAGTTGAGCGTAGCACATCCAAATCCCCTCTCCCTCTTCGTCATTCTGCTCGGAACTCACCACAGCCCAATGCCCGATTTCTGCCTCAGTCTAGGGTTATGCTTAGGGCTAGGGTTAGGGTTATGCCTAGGGTTAGGGTTCACAAAACCACAAAGCCAGGAGCTCCAGGGATACTCACCATGCAAAAGGCAGGCCACGTTGAGCGTAGCACATCCAAATCCTTGCTCCCTCTTTGTCATTCTGCTCCGAACTCACCACAGCCCAATGCCTGATTTCTGCCTCAGTCTAGGGTTAGGCTTAGGGCTAGGGTTAGGGTTATGCCTAGGGTTAGGCTTCAGAAAACCACAAAGCCAGGAGCTCCAGGGATACTCACCATGCAAAAGGCAGGCCAAGTTGAGCGTAGCACATCCAAATCCTTGCTCCCTCTTCGTCATTCTGCTCGGAACTCCCCACAGCCCAATGCCCGATTACTGCCTCAGTCTAGGGTTAGGCTTAGGGCTAGGGTTAGGGCTATGCCTAGGGTTAGGGTTCAGAAAACCACAAAGCCAGGAGCTCCAGGGATACTCACCATGCAAAAGGCAGGCCAAGTTGAGCGTAGCACATCCAAATCCTTGCTCCCTCTTCGTCATTCTGCTCAGAACTCACCACAGCCCAATGCCTGATTTCTGCCTCAGTCTAGGGTTAGGCTTAGGGCTAGGGTTAGGGTTATGCCTAGGGTTAGGGTTCTGCCTAGGGTTAGGGTTCACAAAACCACAAAGCCAGGAGCTCCAGGGATACTCACCATGCAAAAGGCAGGCCAAGTTGAGCGTAGCACATCCAAATCCCCTCTCCCTCTTCGTCATTCTGCTCAGAACTCACCACAGCCCAATGCCCGATTTCTGCCTCAGTCTAGGGTTAGGCTTAGGGCTAGGGTTAGGGTTATGCCTAGGGTTAGGGTTCAGAAAACCACAAAGCCAGGAGCTCCTGGGATACTCACCATGCAAAAGGCAGGCCAAGTTGAGCGTAGCACATCCAAATCCCCTCTCCCTCTTCGTCATTCTGCTCGGAACTCACCACAGCCCAATGCCCGATTTCTGCCTCAGTCTAGGGTTATGCTTAGGGCTAGGGTTAGGGTTATGCCTAGGGTTAGGGTTCACAAAACCACAAAGCCAGGAGCTCCAGGGATACTCACCATGCAAAAGGCAGGCCAAGTTGAGCGTAGCACATCCAAATCCTTGCTCCCTCTTTGTCATTCTGCTCCGAACTCACCACAGCCCAATGCCTGATTTCTGCCTCAGTCTAGGGTTAGGCTTAGGGCTAGGGTTAGGGTTATGCCTAGGGTTAGGCTTCAGAAAACCACAAAGCCAGGAGCTCCAGGTATACTCACCATGCAAAAGGCAGGCCAAGTTGAGCGCAGCACATCCAAATCCTTGCTCCCTCTTCTTCATTCTGCTCGGAACTCCCCACAGCCCAATGCCCGATTTCTGCCTCAGTCTAGGGTTAGGCTTAGGGCTAGGGTTAGGGCTATGCCTAGGGTTAGGGTTCACAAAACCACAAAGCCAGGAGCTCCAGGGATACTAACCATGCAAAAGGCAGGCCGAGCTGAGCGTAGCACATCCAAATCCTTGCTCCCTCTTTGTCATTCTGCTCCAAACTCACCACAGCCCAATGCCTTATTTCTGCCTCAGTCTAGGGTTAGGCTTAGGGCTAGGGTTAGGGTTATGCCTAGGGTTAGGCTTCAGAAAACCACAAAGCCAGGAGCTCCAGGGATACTCACCATGCAAAAGGCAGGCCAAGTTGAGCCTAGCACATCCAAATCCTTGCTCCCTCTTCGTCATTCTGCTCGGAACTCACCACAGCCCAATGCCCGATTACTGCCTCAGTCTAGGGTTAGGCTTAGGGCTAGGGTTAGGGTTATGCCTAGGGTTAGTGTTCACAAAACCACAAAGCCAGGAGCTCCAGGGATACTCACCATGCAAAAGGCAGGCCAAGTTGAGCGTAGCACATCCAAATCCTTGCTCCCTCTTCGTCATTCTGCTCGGAACTCACCACAGCCCAATGCCCGATTACTGCCTCAGTCTAGGGTTAGGCTTAGGGCTAGGGTTAGGGTTATGCCTAGGGTTACGCTTCAGAAAACCACAAAGCCAGGAGCTCCAGGGATACTCACCATGCAAAAGGCAGGCCAAGTTGAGTGTAGCACATCCAAATCCTTGCTCCCTCTTCTTCATTCTGCTCGGAACTCCCCACAGCCCAATGCCCGATTTCTGCCTCAGTCTAGGGTTAGGCTTAGGGCTAGGGTTAGGGTTATGCCTAGGGTTAGGCTTCAGAAAACCACAAAGCCAGGAGCTCCAGGGATACTCACCATGCAAAAGGCAGGCCAAGTTGAGCGCAGCACATCCAAATCCTTGCTCCCTCTTCGTCATTCTGCTCGGAACTCCCCACAGCCCAATGCCCGATTACTGCCTCAGTCTAGGGTTAGGCTTAGGGCTAGGGTTAGGGTTATGCCTAGGGTTAGGCTTCAGAAAACCACAAAGCCAGGAGCTCCAGGGATACTCACCATGCAAAAGGCAGACCGAGTTGAGCGTAGCACATCCAAATCCTTGCTCCCTCTTCGTCATTCTGCTCGGAACTCACCACAGCCCAATGCCTGATTTCTGCCTCAGTCTAGGGTTAGGCTTAGGGCTAGGGTTAGGGTTATGCCTAGGGTTAGGGTTCTGCCTAGGGTTAGGGTTCACAAAACCACAAAGCCAGGAGCTCCAGGGATACTCACCATGCAAAAGGCAGGCCAAGTTGAGCGTAGCACATCCAAATCCCCTCTCCCTCTTCGTCATTCTGCTCGGAACTCACCACAGCCCAATGCCCGATTTCTGCCTCAGTCTAGGGTTATGCTTAGGGCTAGGGTTAGGGTTATGCCTAGGGTTAGGGTTCACAAAACCACAAAGCCAGGAGCTCCAGGGATACTCACCATGCAAAAGGCAGGCCACGTTGAGCGTAGCACATCCAAATCCTTGCTCCCTCTTTGTCATTCTGCTCCGAACTCACCACAGCCCAATGCCCGATTACTGCCTCAGTCTAGGGTTAGGCTTAGGGCTAGGGTTAGGGTTATGCCTAGGGTTAGGGTTCAGAAAACCACAAAGCCAGGAGCTCCAGGGATACTCACCATGCAAAAGGCAGGCCAAGTTGAGCGTAGCACATCCAAATCCTTGCTCCCTCTTCGTCATTCTGCTCGGAACTCCCCACAGCCCAATGCCCGATTACTGCCTCAGTCTAGGGTTAGGCTTAGGGCTAGGGTTAGGGCTATGCCTAGGGTTAGGGTTCAGAAAACCACAAAGCCAGGAGCTCCAGGGATACTCACCATGCAAAAGGCAGGCCAAGTTGAGCGTAGCACATCCAAATCCTTGCTCCCTCTTCGTCATTCTGCTCAGAACTCACCACAGCCCAATGCCTGATTTCTGCCTCAGTCTAGGGTTAGGCTTAGGGCTAGGGTTAGGGTTATGCCTAGGGTTAGGGTTCTGCCTAGGGTTAGGGTTCACAAAACCACAAAGCCAGGAGCTCCAGGGATACTCACCATGCAAAAGGCAGGCCAAGTTGAGCGTAGCACATCCAAATCCCCTCTCCCTCTTCGTCATTCTGCTCAGAACTCACCACAGCCCAATGCCCGATTTCTGCCTCAGTCTAGGGTTAGGCTTAGGGCTAGGGTTAGGGTTATGCCTAGGGTTAGGGTTCAGAAAACCACAAAGCCAGGAGCTCCTGGGATACTCACCATGCAAAAGGCAGGCCAAGTTGAGCGTAGCACATCCAAATCCCCTCTCCCTCTTCGTCATTCTGCTCGGAACTCACCACAGCCCAATGCCCGATTTCTGCCTCAGTCTAGGGTTATGCTTAGGGCTAGGGTTAGGGTTATGCCTAGGGTTAGGGTTCAGAAAACCACAAAGCCAGGAGCTCCAGGGATACTCACCATGCAAAAGGCAGGCCGAGTTGAGCGTAGCACATCCAAATCCTTGCTCCCTCTTTGTCATTCTGCTCCGAACTCACCACAGCCCAATGCCTGATTTCTGCCTCAGTCTAGGGTTAGGCTTAGGGCTAGGGTTAGGGTTATGCCTAGGGTTAGGGTTCTGCCTAGGGTTAGGGTTCACAAAACCACAAAGCCAGGAGCTCCAGGGATACTCACCATGCAAAAGGCAGGCCAAGTTGAGCGTAGCACATCCAAATCCCCTCTCCCTCTTCGTCATTCTGCTCGGAACTCACCACAGCCCAATGCCCGATTTCTGCCTCAGTCTAGGGTTATGCTTAGGGCTAGGGTTAGGGTTATGCCTAGGGTTAGGGTTCACAAAACCACAAAGCCAGGAGCTCCAGGGATACTCACCATGCAAAAGGCAGGCCACGTTGAGCGTAGCACATCCAAATCCTTGCTCCCTCTTTGTCATTCTGCTCCGAACTCACCACAGCCCAATGCCTGATTTCTGCCTCAGTCTAGGGTTAGGCTTAGGGCTAGGGTTAGGGTTATGCCTAGGGTTAGGCTTCAGAAAACCACAAAGCCAGGAGCTCCAGGGATACTCACCATGCAAAAGGCAGGCCAAGTTGAGCGTAGCACATCCAAATCCTTGCTCCCTCTTCGTCATTCTGCTCGGAACTCCCCACAGCCCAATGCCCGATTACTGCCTCAGTCTAGGGTTAGGCTTAGGGCTAGGGTTAGGGCTATGCCTAGGGTTAGGGTTCAGAAAACCACAAAGCCAGGAGCTCCAGGGATACTCACCATGCAAAAGGCAGGCCAAGTTGAGCGTAGCACATCCAAATCCTTGCTCCCTCTTCGTCATTCTGCTCAGAACTCACCACAGCCCAATGCCTGATTTCTGCCTCAGTCTAGGGTTAGGCTTAGGGCTAGGGTTAGGGTTATGCCTAGGGTTAGGGTTCTGCCTAGGGTTAGGGTTCACAAAACCACAAAGCCAGGAGCTCCAGGGATACTCACCATGCAAAAGGCAGGCCAAGTTGAGCGTAGCACATCCAAATCCCCTCTCCCTCTTCGTCATTCTGCTCAGAACTCACCACAGCCCAATGCCCGATTTCTGCCTCAGTCTAGGGTTAGGCTTAGGGCTAGGGTTAGGGTTATGCCTAGGGTTAGGGTTCAGAAAACCACAAAGCCAGGAGCTCCTGGGATACTCACCATGCAAAAGGCAGGCCAAGTTGAGCGTAGCACATCCAAATCCCCTCTCCCTCTTCGTCATTCTGCTCGGAACTCACCACAGCCCAATGCCCGATTTCTGCCTCAGTCTAGGGTTATGCTTAGGGCTAGGGTTAGGGTTATGCCTAGGGTTAGGGTTCACAAAACCACAAAGCCAGGAGCTCCAGGGATACTCACCATGCAAAAGGCAGGCCAAGTTGAGCGTAGCACATCCAAATCCTTGCTCCCTCTTTGTCATTCTGCTCCGAACTCACCACAGCCCAATGCCTGATTTCTGCCTCAGTCTAGGGTTAGGCTTAGGGCTAGGGTTAGGGTTATGCCTAGGGTTAGGCTTCAGAAAACCACAAAGCCAGGAGCTCCAGGTATACTCACCATGCAAAAGGCAGGCCAAGTTGAGCGCAGCACATCCAAATCCTTGCTCCCTCTTCTTCATTCTGCTCGGAACTCCCCACAGCCCAATGCCCGATTTCTGCCTCAGTCTAGGGTTAGGCTTAGGGCTAGGGTTAGGGCTATGCCTAGGGTTAGGGTTCACAAAACCACAAAGCCAGGAGCTCCAGGGATACTAACCATGCAAAAGGCAGGCCGAGCTGAGCGTAGCACATCCAAATCCTTGCTCCCTCTTTGTCATTCTGCTCCAAACTCACCACAGCCCAATGCCTTATTTCTGCCTCAGTCTAGGGTTAGGCTTAGGGCTAGGGTTAGGGTTATGCCTAGGGTTAGGCTTCAGAAAACCACAAAGCCAGGAGCTCCAGGGATACTCACCATGCAAAAGGCAGGCCAAGTTGAGCCTAGCACATCCAAATCCTTGCTCCCTCTTCGTCATTCTGCTCGGAACTCACCACAGCCCAATGCCCGATTACTGCCTCAGTCTAGGGTTAGGCTTAGGGCTAGGGTTAGGGTTATGCCTAGGGTTAGTGTTCACAAAACCACAAAGCCAGGAGCTCCAGGGATACTCACCATGCAAAAGGCAGGCCAAGTTGAGCGTAGCACATCCAAATCCTTGCTCCCTCTTCGTCATTCTGCTCGGAACTCACCACAGCCCAATGCCCGATTACTGCCTCAGTCTAGGGTTAGGCTTAGGGCTAGGGTTAGGGTTATGCCTAGGGTTACGCTTCAGAAAACCACAAAGCCAGGAGCTCCAGGGATACTCACCATGCAAAAGGCAGGCCAAGTTGAGTGTAGCACATCCAAATCCTTGCTCCCTCTTCTTCATTCTGCTCGGAACTCCCCACAGCCCAATGCCCGATTTCTGCCTCAGTCTAGGGTTAGGCTTAGGGCTAGGGTTAGGGTTATGCCTAGGGTTAGGCTTCAGAAAACCACAAAGCCAGGAGCTCCAGGGATACTCACCATGCAAAAGGCAGGCCAAGTTGAGCGCAGCACATCCAAATCCTTGCTCCCTCTTCGTCATTCTGCTCGGAACTCCCCACAGCCCAATGCCCGATTACTGCCTCAGTCTAGGGTTAGGCTTAGGGCTAGGGTTAGGGTTATGCCTAGGGTTAGGCTTCAGAAAACCACAAAGCCAGGAGCTCCAGGGATACTCACCATGCAAAAGGCAGACCGAGTTGAGCGTAGCACATCCAAATCCTTGCTCCCTCTTCGTCATTCTGCTCGGAACTCACCACAGCCCAATGCCTGATTTCTGCCTCAGTCTAGGGTTAGGCTTAGGGCTAGGGTTAGGGTTATGCCTAGGGTTAGGGTTCTGCCTAGGGTTAGGGTTCACAAAACCACAAAGCCAGGAGCTCCAGGGATACTCACCATGCAAAAGGCAGGCCAAGTTGAGCGTAGCACATCCAAATCCCCTCTCCCTCTTCGTCATTCTGCTCGGAACTCACCACAGCCCAATGCCCGATTTCTGCCTCAGTCTAGGGTTATGCTTAGGGCTAGGGTTAGGGTTATGCCTAGGGTTAGGGTTCAGAAAACCACAAAGCCAGGAGCTCCAGGGATACTCACAATGCAAAAGGCAGGCCACGTTGAGCGTAGCACATCCAAATCCTTGCTCCCTCTTTGTCATTCTGCTCCGAACTCACCACAGCCCAATGCCCGATTACTGCCTCAGTCTAGGGTTAGGCTTAGGGCTAGGGTTAGGGTTATGCCTAGGGTTAGGGTTCAGAAAACCACAAAGCCAGGAGCTCCAGGGATACTCACCATGCAAAAGGCAGGCCAAGTTGAGCGTAGCACATCCAAATCCTTGCTCCCTCTTCGTCATTCTGCTCGGAACTCCCCACAGCCCAATGCCCGATTACTGCCTCAGTCTAGGGTTAGGCTTAGGGCTAGGGTTAGGGCTATGCCTAGGGTTAGGGTTCAGAAAACCACAAAGCCAGGAGCTCCAGGGATACTCACCATGCAAAAGGCAGGCCAAGTTGAGCGTAGCACATCCAAATCCCCTCTCCCTCTTCGTCATTCTGCTCGGAACTCACCACAGCCCAATGCCCGATTTCTGCCTCAGTCTAGGGTTATGCTTAGGGCTAGGGTTAGGGTTATGCCTAGGGTTAGGGTTCACAAAACCACAAAGCCAGGAGCTCCAGGGATACTCACCATGCAAAAGGCAGGCCAAGTTGAGCGTAGCACATCCAAATCCTTGCTCCCTCTTTGTCATTCTGCTCCGAACTCACCACAGCCCAATGCCTGATTTCTGCCTCAGTCTAGGGTTAGGCTTAGGGCTAGGGTTAGGGTTATGCCTAGGGTTAGGCTTCAGAAAACCACAAAGCCAGGAGCTCCAGGTATACTCACCATGCAAAAGGCAGGCCAAGTTGAGCGCAGCACATCCAAATCCTTGCTCCCTCTTCTTCATTCTGCTCGGAACTCCCCACAGCCCAATGCCCGATTTCTGCCTCAGTCTAGGGTTAGGCTTAGGGCTAGGGTTAGGGTTATGCCTAGGGTTAGGGTTCACAAAACCACAAAGCCAGGAGCTCCAGGGATACTAACCATGCAAAAGGCAGGCCAAGTTGAGCGCAGCACATCCAAATCCTTGCTCCCTCTTCGTCATTCTGCTCGGAACTCCCCACAGCCCAATGCCCGATTACTGCCTCAGTCTAGGGTTAGGCTTAGGGCTAGGGTTAGGGTTATGCCTAGGGTTAGGCTTCAGAAAACCACAAAGCCAGGAGCTCCAGGGATACTCACCATGCAAAAGGCAGACCGAGTTGAGCGTAGCACATCCAAATCCTTGCTCCCTCTTCGTCATTCTGCTCGGAACTCACCACAGCCCAATGCCTGATTTCTGCCTCAGTCTAGGGTTAGGCTTAGGGCTAGGGTTAGGGTTATGCCTAGGGTTAGGGTTCTGCCTAGGGTTAGGGTTCACAAAACCACAAAGCCAGGAGCTCCAGGGATACTCACCATGCAAAAGGCAGGCCAAGTTGAGCGTAGCACATCCAAATCCCCTCTCCCTCTTCGTCATTCTGCTCGGAACTCACCACAGCCCAATGCCCGATTTCTGCCTCAGTCTAGGGTTATGCTTAGGGCTAGGGTTAGGGTTATGCCTAGGGTTAGGGTTCAGAAAACCACAAAGCCAGGAGCTCCAGGGATACTCACAATGCAAAAGGCAGGCCACGTTGAGCGTAGCACATCCAAATCCCCTCTCCCTCTTCGTCATTCTGCTCGGAACTCACCACAGCCCAATGCCCGATTTCTGCCTCAGTCTAGGGTTATGCTTAGGGCTAGGGTTAGGGTTATGCCTAGGGTTAGGGTTCAGAAAACCACAAAGCCAGGAGCTCCAGGGATACTCACCATGCAAAAGGCAGGCCGAGTTGAGCGTAGCACATCCAAATCCTTGCTCCCTCTTTGTCATTCTGCTCCGAACTCACCACAGCCCAATGCCCGATTTCTGCCTCAGTCTAGGGTTAGGCTTAGGGCTAGGGTTAGGGTTATGCCTAGGGTTAGGCTTCAGAAAACCACAAAGCCAGGAGCTCCAGGTATACTCACCATGCAAAAGGCAGGCCGAGTTGAGCGTAGCACATCCAAATCCTTGCTCCCTCTTCGTCATTCTGCTCGGAACTCCCCACAGCCCAATGCCCGATTTCTGCCTCAGTCTAGGGTTAAGCTTAGGGCTGGGGTTAGGGTTATGCCTAGGGTTAGGGTTCTGCCTAGGGTTAGGGTTCACAAAACCACAAAGCCAGGAGCTCCAGGGATACCATGCAAAAGGCAGGCCAAGTTGAGCGTAGCACATCCAAATCCTTGCTCCCTCTTCGTCATTCTGCTCGGAACTCACCACAGCCCAATGCCTGATTTCTGCCTCAGTCTAGGGTTAGGCTTAGGGCTAGGGTTAGGGTTATGCCGAGGGTTAGGGTTCAGAAAACCACAAAGCCAGGAGCTCCAGGGATACTCACCATGCAAAAGGCAGGCCGAGTTGAGCGTAGCACATCCAAATCCTTGCTCCCTCTTTGTCATTCTGCTCCGAACTCACCACAGCCCAATGCCCGATTACTGGCTCAGTCTAGGCTTAGGCTTAGGGCTAGGGTTAGGGTTATGCCTAGGGTTAGGCTTCAGAAAACCACAAAGCCAGGAGCTCCAGGTATACTCACCATGCAAAAGGCAGGCCAAGTTGAGCGCAGCACATCCAAATCCTTGCTCCCTCTTCTTCATTCTGCTCGGAACTCCCCACAGCCCAATGCCCGATTTCTGCCTCAGTCTAGGGTTAGGCTTAGGGCTAGGGTTAGGGCTATGCCTAGGGTTAGGGTTCACAAAACCACAAAGCCAGGAGCTCCAGGGATACTAACCATGCAAAAGGCAGGCCGAGCTGAGCGTAGCACATCCAAATCCTTGCTCCCTCTTTGTCATTCTGCTCCGAACTCACCACAGCCCAATGCCCGATTACTGCCTCAGTCTAGGGTTAGGCTTAGGGCTAGGGTTAGGGTTATGCCTAGGGTTAGGGTTCACAAAACCACAAAGCCAGGAGCTCCAGGGATACTCACCATGCAAAAGGCAGGCCAAGTTGAGCATAGCACATCCAAATCCTTGCTCCCTCTTTGTCATTCTGCTCGGAACTCACCACAGCCCAATGCCCGATTACTGCCTCAGTCTAGGGTTAGGCTTAGGGCTAGGGTTAGGGTTATGCCTAGGGTTAGTGTTCACAAAACCACAAAGCCAGGAGCTCCAGGGATACTCACCATGCAAAAGGCAGGCCAAGTTGAGCGTAGCACATCCAAATCCTTGCTCCCTCTTCGTCATTCTGCTCTGAACTCACCACAGCCCAATGCCCGATTACTGCCTCAGTCTAGGGTTAGGCTTAGGGCTAGGGTTAGGGTTATGCCTAGGGTTACGCTTCAGAAAACCACAAAGCCAGGAGCTCCAGGGATACTCACCATGCAAAAGGCAGGCCAAGTTGAGTGTAGCACATCCAAATCCTTGCTCCCTCTTCTTCATTCTGCTCGGAACTCCCCACAGCCCAATGCCCGATTTCTGCCTCAGTCTAGGGTTAGGCTTAGGGCTAGGGTTAGGGTTATGCCTAGGGTTAGGCTTCAGAAAACCACAAAGCCAGGAGCTCCAGGGATACTCACCATGCAAAAGGCAGGCCAAGTTGAGCGCAGCACATCCAAATCCTTGCTCCCTCTTCGTCATTCTGCTCGGAACTCCCCACAGCCCAATGCCCGATTACTGCCTCAGTCTAGGGTTAGGCTTAGGGCTAGGGTTAGGGTTATGCCTAGGGTTAGGCTTCAGAAAACCACAAAGCCAGGAGCTCCAGGGATACTCACCATGCAAAAGGCAGACCGAGTTGAGCGTAGCACATCCAAATCCTTGCTCCCTCTTCGTCATTCTGCTCGGAACTCACCACAGCCCAATGCCTGATTTCTGCCTCAGTCTAGGGTTAGGCTTAGGGCTAGGGTTAGGGTTATGCCTAGGGTTAGGGTTCTGCCTAGGGTTAGGGTTCACAAAACCACAAAGCCAGGAGCTCCAGGGATACTCACCATGCAAAAGGCAGGCCAAGTTGAGCGTAGCACATCCAAATCCCCTCTCCCTCTTCGTCATTCTGCTCGGAACTCACCACAGCCCAATGCCCGATTTCTGCCTCAGTCTAGGGTTATGCTTAGGGCTAGGGTTAGGGTTATGCCTAGGGTTAGGGTTCACAAAACCACAAAGCCAGGAGCTCCAGGGATACTCACCATGCAAAAGGCAGGCCACGTTGAGCGTAGCACATCCAAATCCTTGCTCCCTCTTTGTCATTCTGCTCCGAACTCACCACAGCCCAATGCCTGATTTCTGCCTCAGTCTAGGGTTAGGCTTAGGGCTAGGGTTAGGGTTATGCCTAGGGTTAGGCTTCAGAAAACCACAAAGCCAGGAGCTCCAGGGATACTCACCATGCAAAAGGCAGGCCAAGTTGAGCGTAGCACATCCAAATCCTTGCTCCCTCTTCGTCATTCTGCTCGGAACTCCCCACAGCCCAATGCCCGATTACTGCCTCAGTCTAGGGTTAGGCTTAGGGCTAGGGTTAGGGCTATGCCTAGGGTTAGGGTTCAGAAAACCACAAAGCCAGGAGCTCCAGGGATACTCACCATGCAAAAGGCAGGCCAAGTTGAGCGTAGCACATCCAAATCCTTGCTCCCTCTTCGTCATTCTGCTCAGAACTCACCACAGCCCAATGCCTGATTTCTGCCTCAGTCTAGGGTTAGGCTTAGGGCTAGGGTTAGGGTTATGCCTAGGGTTAGGGTTCTGCCTAGGGTTAGGGTTCACAAAACCACAAAGCCAGGAGCTCCAGGGATACTCACCATGCAAAAGGCAGGCCAAGTTGAGCGTAGCACATCCAAATCCCCTCTCCCTCTTCGTCATTCTGCTCAGAACTCACCACAGCCCAATGCCCGATTTCTGCCTCAGTCTAGGGTTAGGCTTAGGGCTAGGGTTAGGGTTATGCCTAGGGTTAGGGTTCAGAAAACCACAAAGCCAGGAGCTCCTGGGATACTCACCATGCAAAAGGCAGGCCAAGTTGAGCGTAGCACATCCAAATCCCCTCTCCCTCTTCGTCATTCTGCTCGGAACTCACCACAGCCCAATGCCCGATTTCTGCCTCAGTCTAGGGTTATGCTTAGGGCTAGGGTTAGGGTTATGCCTAGGGTTAGGGTTCACAAAACCACAAAGCCAGGAGCTCCAGGGATACTCACCATGCAAAAGGCAGGCCAAGTTGAGCGTAGCACATCCAAATCCTTGCTCCCTCTTTGTCATTCTGCTCCGAACTCACCACAGCCCAATGCCTGATTTCTGCCTCAGTCTAGGGTTAGGCTTAGGGCTAGGGTTAGGGTTATGCCTAGGGTTAGGCTTCAGAAAACCACAAAGCCAGGAGCTCCAGGTATACTCACCATGCAAAAGGCAGGCCAAGTTGAGCGCAGCACATCCAAATCCTTGCTCCCTCTTCTTCATTCTGCTCGGAACTCCCCACAGCCCAATGCCCGATTTCTGCCTCAGTCTAGGGTTAGGCTTAGGGCTAGGGTTAGGGCTATGCCTAGGGTTAGGGTTCACAAAACCACAAAGCCAGGAGCTCCAGGGATACTAACCATGCAAAAGGCAGGCCGAGCTGAGCGTAGCACATCCAAATCCTTGCTCCCTCTTTGTCATTCTGCTCCAAACTCACCACAGCCCAATGCCTTATTTCTGCCTCAGTCTAGGGTTAGGCTTAGGGCTAGGGTTAGGGTTATGCCTAGGGTTAGGCTTCAGAAAACCACAAAGCCAGGAGCTCCAGGGATACTCACCATGCAAAAGGCAGGCCAAGTTGAGCCTAGCACATCCAAATCCTTGCTCCCTCTTCGTCATTCTGCTCGGAACTCACCACAGCCCAATGCCCGATTACTGCCTCAGTCTAGGGTTAGGCTTAGGGCTAGGGTTAGGGTTATGCCTAGGGTTAGTGTTCACAAAACCACAAAGCCAGGAGCTCCAGGGATACTCACCATGCAAAAGGCAGGCCAAGTTGAGCGTAGCACATCCAAATCCTTGCTCCCTCTTCGTCATTCTGCTCGGAACTCACCACAGCCCAATGCCCAATTACTGCCTCAGTCTAGGGTTAGGCTTAGGGCTAGGGTTAGGGTTATGCCTAGGGTTACGCTTCAGAAAACCACAAAGCCAGGAGCTCCAGGGATACTCACCATGCAAAAGGCAGGCCAAGTTGAGTGTAGCACATCCAAATCCTTGCTCCCTCTTCTTCATTCTGCTCGGAACTCCCCACAGCCCAATGCCCGATTTCTGCCTCAGTCTAGGGTTAGGCTTAGGGCTAGGGTTAGGGTTATGCCTAGGGTTAGGCTTCAGAAAACCACAAAGCCAGGAGCTCCAGGGATACTCACCATGCAAAAGGCAGGCCAAGTTGAGCGCAGCACATCCAAATCCTTGCTCCCTCTTCGTCATTCTGCTCGGAACTCCCCACAGCCCAATGCCCGATTACTGCCTCAGTCTAGGGTTAGGCTTAGGGCTAGGGTTAGGGTTATGCCTAGGGTTAGGCTTCAGAAAACCACAAAGCCAGGAGCTCCAGGGATACTCACCATGCAAAAGGCAGACCGAGTTGAGCGTAGCACATCCAAATCCTTGCTCCCTCTTCGTCATTCTGCTCGGAACTCACCACAGCCCAATGCCTGATTTCTGCCTCAGTCTAGGGTTAGGCTTAGGGCTAGGGTTAGGGTTATGCCTAGGGTTAGGGTTCTGCCTAGGGTTAGGGTTCACAAAACCACAAAGCCAGGAGCTCCAGGGATACTCACCATGCAAAAGGCAGGCCAAGTTGAGCGTAGCACATCCAAATCCCCTCTCCCTCTTCGTCATTCTGCTCGGAACTCACCACAGCCCAATGCCCGATTTCTGCCTCAGTCTAGGGTTATGCTTAGGGCTAGGGTTAGGGTTATGCCTAGGGTTAGGGTTCACAAAACCACAAAGCCAGGAGCTCCAGGGATACTCACCATGCAAAAGGCAGGCCACGTTGAGCGTAGCACATCCAAATCCTTGCTCCCTCTTTGTCATTCTGCTCCGAACTCACCACAGCCCAATGCCTGATTTCTGCCTCAGTCTAGGGTTAGGCTTAGGGCTAGGGTTAGGGTTATGCCTAGGGTTAGGCTTCAGAAAACCACAAAGCCAGGAGCTCCAGGGATACTCACCATGCAAAAGGCAGGCCAAGTTGAGCGTAGCACATCCAAATCCTTGCTCCCTCTTCGTCATTCTGCTCGGAACTCCCCACAGCCCAATGCCCGATTACTGCCTCAGTCTAGGGTTAGGCTTAGGGCTAGGGTTAGGGCTATGCCTAGGGTTAGGGTTCAGAAAACCACAAAGCCAGGAGCTCCAGGGATACTCACCATGCAAAAGGCAGGCCAAGTTGAGCGTAGCACATCCAAATCCTTGCTCCCTCTTCGTCATTCTGCTCAGAACTCACCACAGCCCAATGCCTGATTTCTGCCTCAGTCTAGGGTTAGGCTTAGGGCTAGGGTTAGGGTTATGCCTAGGGTTAGGGTTCTGCCTAGGGTTAGGGTTCACAAAACCACAAAGCCAGGAGCTCCAGGGATACTCACCATGCAAAAGGCAGGCCAAGTTGAGCGTAGCACATCCAAATCCCCTCTCCCTCTTCGTCATTCTGCTCAGAACTCACCACAGCCCAATGCCCGATTTCTGCCTCAGTCTAGGGTTAGGCTTAGGGCTAGGGTTAGGGTTATGCCTAGGGTTAGGGTTCAGAAAACCACAAAGCCAGGAGCTCCTGGGATACTCACCATGCAAAAGGCAGGCCAAGTTGAGCGTAGCACATCCAAATCCCCTCTCCCTCTTCGTCATTCTGCTCGGAACTCACCACAGCCCAATGCCCGATTTCTGCCTCAGTCTAGGGTTATGCTTAGGGCTAGGGTTAGGGTTATGCCTAGGGTTAGGGTTCACAAAACCACAAAGCCAGGAGCTCCAGGGATACTCACCATGCAAAAGGCAGGCCAAGTTGAGCGTAGCACATCCAAATCCTTGCTCCCTCTTTGTCATTCTGCTCCGAACTCACCACAGCCCAATGCCTGATTTCTGCCTCAGTCTAGGGTTAGGCTTAGGGCTAGGGTTAGGGTTATGCCTAGGGTTAGGCTTCAGAAAACCACAAAGCCAGGAGCTCCAGGTATACTCACCATGCAAAAGGCAGGCCAAGTTGAGCGCAGCACATCCAAATCCTTGCTCCCTCTTCTTCATTCTGCTCGGAACTCCCCACAGCCCAATGCCCGATTTCTGCCTCAGTCTAGGGTTAGGCTTAGGGCTAGGGTTAGGGCTATGCCTAGGGTTAGGGTTCAGAAAACCACAAAGCCAGGAGCTCCAGGGATACTAACCATGCAAAAGGCAGGCCGAGCTGAGCGTAGCACATCCAAATCCTTGCTCCCTCTTTGTCATTCTGCTCCAAACTCACCACAGCCCAATGCCTTATTTCTGCCTCAGTCTAGGGTTAGGCTTAGGGCTAGGGTTAGGGTTATGCCTAGGGTTAGGCTTCAGAAAACCACAAAGCCAGGAGCTCCAGGGATACTCACCATGCAAAAGGCAGGCCAAGTTGAGCCTAGCACATCCAAATCCTTGCTCCCTCTTCGTCATTCTGCTCGGAACTCACCACAGCCCAATGCCCGATTACTGCCTCAGTCTAGGGTTAGGCTTAGGGCTAGGGTTAGGGTTATGCCTAGGGTTAGTGTTCACAAAACCACAAAGCCAGGAGCTCCAGGGATACTCACCATGCAAAAGGCAGGCCAAGTTGAGCGTAGCACATCCAAATCCTTGCTCCCTCTTCGTCATTCTGCTCGGAACTCACCACAGCCCAATGCCCGATTACTGCCTCAGTCTAGGGTTAGGCTTAGGGCTAGGGTTAGGGTTATGCCTAGGGTTAGGCTTCAGAAAACCACAAAGCCAGGAGCTCCAGGGATACTCACCATGCAAAAGGCAGGCCAAGTTGAGTGTAGCACATCCAAATCCTTGCTCCCTCTTCTTCATTCTGCTCGGAACTCCCCACAGCCCAATGCCCGATTTCTGCCTCAGTCTAGGGTTAGGCTTAGGGCTAGGGTTAGGGTTATGCCTAGGGTTAGGCTTCAGAAAACCACAAAGCCAGGAGCTCCAGGGATACTCACCATGCAAAAGGCAGGCCAAGTTGAGCGCAGCACATCCAAATCCTTGCTCCCTCTTCGTCATTCTGCTCGGAACTCCCCACAGCCCAATGCCCGATTACTGCCTCAGTCTAGGGTTAGGCTTAGGGCTAGGGTTAGGGTTATGCCTAGGGTTAGGCTTCAGAAAACCACAAAGCCAGGAGCTCCAGGGATACTCACCATGCAAAAGGCAGACCGAGTTGAGCGTAGCACATCCAAATCCTTGCTCCCTCTTCGTCATTCTGCTCGGAACTCACCACAGCCCAATGCCTGATTTCTGCCTCAGTCTAGGGTTAGGCTTAGGGCTAGGGTTAGGGTTATGCCTAGGGTTAGGGTTCTGCCTAGGGTTAGGGTTCACAAAACCACAAAGCCAGGAGCTCCAGGGATACTCACCATGCAAAAGGCAGGCCAAGTTGAGCGTAGCACATCCAAATCCCCTCTCCCTCTTCGTCATTCTGCTCGGAACTCACCACAGCCCAATGCCCGATTTCTGCCTCAGTCTAGGGTTATGCTTAGGGCTAGGGTTAGGGTTATGCCTAGGGTTAGGGTTCACAAAACCACAAAGCCAGGAGCTCCAGGGATACTCACCATGCAAAAGGCAGGCCACGTTGAGCGTAGCACATCCAAATCCTTGCTCCCTCTTTGTCATTCTGCTCCGAACTCACCACAGCCCAATGCCTGATTTCTGCCTCAGTCTAGGGTTAGGCTTAGGGCTAGGGTTAGGGTTATGCCTAGGGTTAGGCTTCAGAAAACCACAAAGCCAGGAGCTCCAGGGATACTCACCATGCAAAAGGCAGGCCAAGTTGAGCGTAGCACATCCAAATCCTTGCTCCCTCTTCGTCATTCTGCTCGGAACTCCCCACAGCCCAATGCCCGATTACTGCCTCAGTCTAGGGTTAGGCTTAGGGCTAGGGTTAGGGTTCTGCCTAGGGTTAGGGTTCACAAAACCACAAAGCCAGGAGCTCCAGGGATACTCACCATGCAAAAGGCAGGCCAAGTTGAGCGTAGCACATCCAAATCCCCTCTCCCTCTTCGTCATTCTGCTCAGAACTCACCACAGCCCAATGCCCGATTTCTGCCTCAGTCTAGGGTTAGGCTTAGGGCTAGGGTTAGGGTTATGCCTAGGGTTAGGGTTCAGAAAACCACAAAGCCAGGAGCTCCTGGGATACTCACCATGCAAAAGGCAGGCCAAGTTGAGCGTAGCACATCCAAATCCCCTCTCCCTCTTCGTCATTCTGCTCGGAACTCACCACAGCCCAATGCCCGATTTCTGCCTCAGTCTAGGGTTATGCTTAGGGCTAGGGTTAGGGTTATGCCTAGGGTTAGGGTTCACAAAACCACAAAGCCAGGAGCTCCAGGGATACTCACCATGCAAAAGGCAGGCCAAGTTGAGCGTAGCACATCCAAATCCTTGCTCCCTCTTTGTCATTCTGCTCCGAACTCACCACAGCCCAATGCCTGATTTCTGCCTCAGTCTAGGGTTAGGCTTAGGGCTAGGGTTAGGGTTATGCCTAGGGTTAGGCTTCAGAAAACCACAAAGCCAGGAGCTCCAGGTATACTCACCATGCAAAAGGCAGGCCAAGTTGAGCGCAGCACATCCAAATCCTTGCTCCCTCTTCTTCATTCTGCTCGGAACTCCCCACAGCCCAATGCCCGATTTCTGCCTCAGTCTAGGGTTAGGCTTAGGGCTAGGGTTAGGGCTATGCCTAGGGTTAGGGTTCACAAAACCACAAAGCCAGGAGCTCCAGGGATACTAACCATGCAAAAGGCAGGCCGAGCTGAGCGTAGCACATCCAAATCCTTGCTCCCTCTTTGTCATTCTGCTCCAAACTCACCACAGCCCAATGCCTTATTTCTGCCTCAGTCTAGGGTTAGGCTTAGGGCTAGGGTTAGGGTTATGCCTAGGGTTAGGCTTCAGAAAACCACAAAGCCAGGAGCTCCAGGGATACTCACCATGCAAAAGGCAGGCCAAGTTGAGCCTAGCACATCCAAATCCCTGCTCCCTCTTCGTCATTCTGCTCGGAACTCACCACAGCCCAATGCCCGATTACTGCCTCAGTCTAGGGTTAGGCTTAGGGCTAGGGTTAGGGTTATGCCTAGGGTTAGTGTTCACAAAACCACAAAGCCAGGAGCTCCAGGGATACTCACCATGCAAAAGGCAGGCCAAGTTGAGCGTAGCACATCCAAATCCTTGCTCCCTCTTCGTCATTCTGCTCGGAACTCACCACAGCCCAATGCCCGATTACTGCCTCAGTCTAGGGTTAGGCTTAGGGCTAGGGTTAGGGTTATGCCTAGGGTTAGGCTTCAGAAAACCACAAAGCCAGGAGCTCCAGGGATACTCACCATGCAAAAGGCAGGCCAAGTTGAGTGTAGCACATCCAAATCCTTGCTCCCTCTTCTTCATTCTGCTCGGAACTCCCCACAGCCCAATGCCCGATTTCTGCCTCAGTCTAGGGTTAGGCTTAGGGCTAGGGTTAGGGTTATGCCTAGGGTTAGGCTTCAGAAAACCACAAAGCCAGGAGCTCCAGGGATACTCACCATGCAAAAGGCAGGCCAAGTTGAGCGCAGCACATCCAAATCCTTGCTCCCTCTTCGTCATTCTGCTCGGAACTCCCCACAGCCCAATGCCCGATTACTGCCTCAGTCTAGGGTTAGGCTTAGGGCTAGGGTTAGGGTTATGCCTAGGGTTAGGCTTCAGAAAACCACAAAGCCAGGAGCTCCAGGGATACTCACCATGCAAAAGGCAGACCGAGTTGAGCGTAGCACATCCAAATCCTTGCTCCCTCTTCGTCATTCTGCTCGGAACTCACCACAGCCCAGTGCCTGATTTCTGCCTCAGTCTAGGGTTAGGCTTAGGGCTAGGGTTAGGGTTATGCCTAGGGTTAGGGTTCTGCCTAGGGTTAGGGTTCACAAAACCACAAAGCCAGGAGCTCCAGGGATACTCACCATGCAAAAGGCAGGCCAAGTTGAGCGTAGCACATCCAAATCCCCTCTCCCTCTTCGTCATTCTGCTCGGAACTCACCACAGCCCAATGCCCGATTTCTGCCTCAGTCTAGGGTTAGGCTTAGGGCTAGGGTTAGGGTTATGCCTAGGGTTAGGGTTCACAAAACCACAAAGCCAGGAGCTCCAGGGATACTCACCATGCAAAAGGCAGGCCGAGTTGAGCGTAGCACATCCAAATCCTTGCTCCCTCTTCGTCATTCTGCTCGGAACTCCCCACAGCCCAATGCCCGATTACTGCCTCAGTCTAGGGTTAGGCTTAGGGCTAGGGTTAGGGCTATGCCTAGGGTTAGGCTTCAGAAAACCACAAAGCCAGGAGCTCCAGGGATACTCACCATGCAAAAGGCAGGCCAAGTTGAGCGTAGCACATCCAAATCCTTGCTCCCTCTTCGTCATTCTGCTCGGAACTCACCACAGCCCAATGCCCAATTACTGCCTCAGTCTAGGGTTAGGCTTAGGGCTAGGGTTAGGGTTATGCCTACGGTTAGGCTTCAGAAAACCACAAAGCCAGGAGCTCCAGGGATACCATGCAAAAGGCAGGCCAAGTTGAGCGTAGCACATCCAAATCCTTGCTCCCTCTTTGTCATTCTGCTCGGAACTCACCACAGCCCAATGCCCGATTTCTGCCTCAGTCTAGGGTTAGGCTTAGGGCTAGGGTTAGGGTTATGCCTAGGGTTAGGGTTCACAAAACCACAAAGCCAGGAGCTCCAGGGATACTCACCATGCAAAAGGCAGGCTGAGTTGAGCGTAGCACATCCAAATCCTTGCTCCCTCTTTGTCATTCTGCTCGGAACTCACCACAGCCCAATGCCCGATTTCTGCCTCAGTCTAGGGTTAGGCTTAGGGCTAGGGTTAGGGCTATGCCTAGGGTTAGGGTTCAGAAAACCACAAAGCCAGGAGCTCCAGGGATACTCACCATGCAAAAGGCAGGCCGAGTTGAGCGTAGCACATCCAAATCCTTGCTCCCTCTTTGTCATTCTGCTCCGAACTCACCACAGCCCAATGCCTTATTTCTGCCTCAGTCTAGGGTTAGGCTTAGGGCTGGGGTTAGGGTTATGCCTAGGGTTAGGCTTCAGAAAACCACAAAGCCAGGAGCTCTAGGGATACTCACCATGCAAAAGGCAGGCCAAGTTGAGCGTAGCACATCCAAATCCTTGCTCCCTCTTTGTCATTCTGCTCGGAACTCCCCACAGCCCAATGCCCGATTTCTGCCTCAGTCTAGGGTTAGGCTTAGGGCTAGGGTTAGGGTTATGCCTAGGGTTAGGCTTCAGAAAACCACAAAGCCAGGAGCTCCAGGGATACTCACCATGCAAAAGGCAGGCCAAGTTGAGCGTAGCACATCCAAATCCTTGCTCCCTCTTCGTCATTCTGCTCGGAACTCCCCACAGCCCAATGCCCGATTTCTGCCTCAGTCTAGGGTTAGGCTTAGGGCTAGGGTTAGGGTTATGCCTAGGGTTAGGGTTCACAAAACCACAAAGCCAGGAGCTCCAGGGATACTCACCATGCAAAAGGCAGGCCAAGTTGAGCCTAGCACATCCAAATCCTTGCTCCCTCTTTGTCATTCTGCTCCGAACTCACCACAGCCCAATGCCCGATTACTGCCTCAGTCTAGGGTTAGGCTTAGGGCTAGGGTTAGGGTTATGCCTAGGGTTAGGGTTCACAAAACCACAAAGCCAGGAGCTCCAGGGATACCATGCAAAAGGCAGGCCAAGTTGAGCGTAGCACATCCAAATCCTTGCTCCCTCTTCTTCATTCTGCTCGGAACTCCCCATAGCCCAATGCCCGATTTCTGCCTCAGTCTAGGGTTAGGCTTAGGGCTAGGGTTAGGGTTATGCCTAGGGTTAGGGTTCACAAAACCACAAAGCCAGGAGCTCCAGGGATACTCACCATGCAAAAGGCAGGCCGAGTTGAGCGTAGCACATCCAAATCCTTGCTCCCTCTTCGTCATTCTGCTCGGAACTCACCACAGCCCAATGCCCGATTACTGGCTCAGTCTAGGGTTAGGCTTAGGGCTAGGGTTAGGGTTATGCCTAGGGTTAGGGTTCACAAAACCACAAAGCCAGGAGCTCCAGGGATACTCACCATGCAAAAGGCAGGCCGAGTTGAGCGTAGCACATCCAAATCCTTGCTCCCTCTTCGTCATTCTGCTTGGAACTCAGCACAGCCCAATGCCTGATTTCTGCCTCAGTCTAGGGTTAGGCTTAGGGCTAGGGTTAGGGTTATGCCTAGGGTTACGCTTCAGAAAACCACAAAGCCAGGAGCTCCAGGGATACTCACCATGCAAAAGGCAGGCCGAGTTGAGCGTAGCACATCCAAATCCTTGCTCCCGCTTTGTCATTCTGCTCCGAACTCACCACAGCCCAATGCCCGATTTCTGCCTCAGTCTAGGGTTAGGCTTAGGGCTAGGGTTAGGGTTATGCCTAGGGTTAGGCTTCAGAAAACCACAAAGCCAGGAGCTCCAGGTATACTCACCATGCAAAAGGCAGGCCGAGTTGAGCGTAGCACATCCAAATCCTTGCTCCCTCTTCGTCATTCTGCTCGGAACTCCCCACAGCCCAATGCCCGATTTCTGCCTCAGTCTAGGGTTAGGCTTAGGGCTGGGGTTAGGGTTATGCCTAGGGTTAGGGTTCTGCCTAGGGTTAGGGTTCACAAAACCACAAAGCCAGGAGCTCCAGGGATACCATGCAAAAGGCAGGCCAAGTTGAGCGTAGCACATCCAAATCCTTGCTCCCTCTTCGTCATTCTGCTCGGAACTCACCACAGCCCAATGCCCGATTTCTGCCTCAGTCTAGGGTTAGGCTTAGGGCTAGGGTTAGGGTTATGCCGAGGGTTAGGGTTCAGAAAACCACAAAGCCAGGAGCTCCAGGGATACTCACCATGCAAAAGGCAGGCCGAGTTGAGCGTAGCACATCCAAATCCTTGCTCCCTCTTTGTCATTCTGCTCCGAACTCACCACAGCCCAATGCCCGATTTCTGCCTCAGTCTAGGCTTAGGCTTAGGGCTAGGGTTAGGGTTATGCCTAGGGTTAGGCTTCAGAAAACCACAAAGCCAGGAGCTCCAGGTATACTCACCATGCAAAAGGCAGGCCAAGTTGAGCGCAGCACATCCAAATCCTTGCTCCCTCTTCTTCATTCTGCTCGGAACTCCCCACAGCCCAATGCCCGATTTCTGCCTCAGTCTAGGGTTAGGCTTAGGGCTAGGGTTAGGGTTATGCCTAGGGTTAGGCTTCAGAAAACCACAAAGCCAGGAGCTCCAGGGATACTCACCATGCAAAAGGCAGGCCAAGTTGAGCGCAGCACATCCAAATCCTTGCTCCCTCTTCGTCATTCTGCTCGGAACTCCCCACAGCCCAATGCCCGATTACTGCCTCAGTCTAGGGTTAGGCTTAGGGCTAGGGTTAGGGTTATGCCTAGGGTTAGGCTTCAGAAAACCACAAAGCCAGGAGCTCCAGGGATACTCACCATGCAAAAGGCAGACCGAGTTGAGCGTAGCACATCCAAATCCTTGCTCCCTCTTCGTCATTCTGCTCGGAACTCACCACAGCCCAATGCCTGATTTCTGCCTCAGTCTAGGGTTAGGCTTAGGGCTAGGGTTAGGGTTATGCCTAGGGTTAGGGTTCTGCCTAGGGTTAGGGTTCACAAAACCACAAAGCCAGGAGCTCCAGGGATACTCACCATGCAAAAGGCAGGCCAAGTTGAGCGTAGCACATCCAAATCCCCTCTCCCTCTTCGTCATTCTGCTCGGAACTCACCACAGCCCAATGCCCGATTTCTGCCTCAGTCTAGGGTTATGCTTAGGGCTAGGGTTAGGGTTATGCCTAGGGTTAGGGTTCACAAAACCACAAAGCCAGGAGCTCCAGGGATACTCACCATGCAAAAGGCAGGCCACGTTGAGCGTAGCACATCCAAATCCTTGCTCCCTCTTTGTCATTCTGCTCGGAACTCCCCACAGCCCAATGCCCGATTACTGCCTCAGTCTAGGGTTAGGCTTAGGGCTAGGGTTAGGGTTATGCCTAGGGTTAGGGTTCACAAAACCACAAAGCCAGGAGCTCCAGGGATGCTCACCATGCAAAAGGCAGGCCATGTTGAGCGTAGCACATCCAAATCCCCTCTCCCTCTTCGTCATTCTGCTCGGAACTCACCACAGCCCAATGCCCGATTTCTGCCTCAGTCTAGGGTTATGCTTAGGGCTAGGGTTAGGGTTATGCCTAGGGTTAGGGTTCACAAAACCACAAAGCCAGGAGCTCCAGGGATACTCACCATGCAAAAGGCAGGCCGAGTTGACCGTAGCACATCCAAATCCTTGCTCCCTCTTCTTCATTCTGCTCGGAACTCCCCACAGCCCAATGCCTGATTTCTGCCTCAGTCTAGGGTTAGGCTTAGGGCTAGGGTTAGGGTTATGCCTAGGGTTAGGGTTCACAAAACCACAAGGCCAGGAGCTCCAGGGATACTCACCATGCAAAAGGCAGGCCAAGTTGAGCGTAGCACATCCAAATCCTTGCTCCCTCTTCGTCATTCTGCTCCGAACTCCCCACAGCCCAATGCCCGATTTCTGCCTCAGTCTAGGGTTAGGCTTATGCCTAGGGTTAGGGTTATGCCTAGGGTTAGGGTTCAGAAAACCACAAAGCCAGGAGCTCCAGGGATACCATGCAAAAGGCAGACCGAGTTGAGCGTAGCACATCCAAATCCTTGCTCCCTCTTTGTCATTCTGCTCGGAACTCACCACAGCCCAATGCCCGATTTCTGCCTCAGTCTAGGGTTAGGCTTAGGGCTAGGGTTAGGGTTATGCCTAGGGTTAGGGTTCACAAAACCACAAAGCCAGGAGCTCCAGGGATACTCACCATGCAAAAGGCAGGCTGAGTTGAGCGTAGCACATCCAAATCCTTGCTCCCTCTTTGTCATTCTGCTCGGAACTCACCACAGCCCAATGCCCGATTTCTGCCTCAGTCTAGGCTTAGGCTTAGGGCTAGGGTTAGGGCTATGCCTAGGGTTAGGGTTCAGAAAACCACAAAGCCAGGAGCTCCAGGGATACTCACCATGCAAAAGGCAGGCCGAGTTGAGCGTAGCACATCCAAATCCTTGCTCCCTCTTTGTCATTCTGCTCCGAACTCACCACAGCCCAATGCCTTATTTCTGCCTCAGTCTAGGGTTAGGCTTAGGGCTGGGGTTAGGGTTATGCCTAGGGTTAGGGTTCAGAAAACCACAAAGCCAGGAGCTCCAGGGATACTCACCATGCAAAAGGCAGGCCAAGTTGAGCGTAGCACATCCAAATCCTTGCTCCCTCTTCGTCATTCTGCTCGGAACTCCCCACAGCCCAATGCCCGATTTCTGCCTCAGTCTAGGGTTAGGCTTAGGGCTAGGGTTAGGGTTATGCCTAGGGTTAGGGTTCACAAAACCACAAAGCCAGGAGCTCCAGGGATACTCACCATGCAAAAGGCAGGCCAAGTTGAGCCTAGCACATCCAAATCCTTGCTCCCTCTTTGTCATTCTGCTCCGAACTCACCACAGCCCAATGCCCGATTACTGCCTCAGTCTAGGGTTAGGCTTAGGGCTAGGGTTAGGGTTATGCCTAGGGTTAGGGTTCACAAAACCACAAAGCCAGGAGCTCCAGGGATACCATGCAAAAGGCAGGCCAAGTTGAGCGTAGCACATCCAAATCCTTGCTCCCTCTTCTTCATTCTGCTCGGAACTCCCCATAGCCCAATGCCCGATTTCTGCCTCAGTCTAGGGTTAGGCTTAGGGCTAGGGTTAGGGTTATGCCTAGGGTTAGGGTTCACAAAACCACAAAGCCAGGAGCTCCAGGGATACTCACCATGCAAAAGGCAGGCCGAGTTGAGCGTAGCACATCCAAATCCTTGCTCCCTCTTCGTCATTCTGCTCGGAACTCACCACAGCCCAATGCCCGATTACTGGCTCAGTCTAGGGTTAGGCTTAGGGCTAGGGTTAGGGTTATGCCTAGGGTTAGGGTTCACAAAACCACAAAGCCAGGAGCTCCAGGGATACTCACCATGCAAAAGGCAGGCCGAGTTGAGCGTAGCACATCCAAATCCTTGCTCCCTCTTCGTCATTCTGCTTGGAACTCAGCACAGCCCAATGCCTGATTTCTGCCTCAGTCTAGGGTTAGGCTTAGGGCTAGGGTTAGGGTTATGCCTAGGGTTACGCTTCAGAAAACCACAAAGCCAGGAGCTCCAGGGATACTCACCATGCAAAAGGCAGGCCGAGTTGAGCGTAGCACATCCAAATCCTTGCTCCCGCTTTGTCATTCTGCTCCGAACTCACCACAGCCCAATGCCCGATTTCTGCCTCAGTCTAGGGTTAGGCTTAGGGCTAGGGTTAGGGTTATGCCTAGGGTTAGGCTTCAGAAAACCACAAAGCCAGGAGCTCCAGGTATACTCACCATGCAAAAGGCAGGCCGAGTTGAGCGTAGCACATCCAAATCCTTGCTCCCTCTTCGTCATTCTGCTCGGAACTCACCACAGCCCAATGCCCGATTTCTGCCTCAGTCTAGGGTTAGGCTTAGGGCTGGGGTTAGGGTTATGCCTAGGGTTAGGGTTCTGCCTAGGGTTAGGGTTCACAAAACCACAAAGCCAGGAGCTCCAGGGATACCATGCAAAAGGCAGGCCAAGTTGAGCGTAGCACATCCAAATCCTTGCTCCCTCTTCGTCATTCTGCTCGGAACTCACCACAGCCCAATGCCCGATTTCTGCCTCAGTCTAGGGTTAGGCTTAGGGCTAGGGTTAGGGTTATGCCGAGGGTTAGGGTTCAGAAAACCACAAAGCCAGGAGCTCCAGGGATACTCACCATGCAAAAGGCAGGCCGAGTTGAGCGTAGCACATCCAAATCCTTGCTCCCTCTTTGTCATTCTGCTCCGAACTCACCACAGCCCAATGCCCGATTTCTGCCTCAGTCTAGGCTTAGGCTTAGGGCTAGGGTTAGGGTTATGCCTAGGGTTAGGCTTCAGAAAACCACAAAGCCAGGAGCTCCAGGTATACTCACCATGCAAAAGGCAGGCCAAGTTGAGCGCAGCACATCCAAATCCTTGCTCCCTCTTCTTCATTCTGCTCGGAACTCCCCACAGCCCAATGCCCGATTTCTGCCTCAGTCTAGGGTTAGGCTTAGGGCTAGGGTTAGGGCTATGCCTAGGGTTAGGGTTCACAAAACCACAAAGCCAGGAGCTCCAGGGATACTAACCATGCAAAAGGCAGGCCGAGCTGAGCGTAGCACATCCAAATCCTTGCTCCCTCTTTGTCATTCTGCTCCGAACTCACCACAGCCCAATGCCTTATTTCTGCCTCAGTCTAGGGTTAGGCTTAGGGCTAGGGTTAGGGTTATGCCTAGGGTTAGGCTTCAGAAAACCACAAAGCCAGGAGCTCCAGGGATACTCACCATGCAAAAGGCAGGCCAAGTTGAGCCTAGCACATCCAAATCCTTGCTCCCTCTTCGTCATTCTGCTCGGAACTCACCACAGCCCAATGCCCGATTACTGCCTCAGTCTAGGGTTAGGCTTAGGGCTAGGGTTAGGGTTATGCCTAGGGTTAGTGTTCACAAAACCACAAAGCCAGGAGCTCCAGGGATACTCACCATGCAAAAGGCAGGCCAAGTTGAGCGTAGCACATCCAAATCCTTGCTCCCTCTTCGTCATTCTGCTCGGAACTCACCACAGCCCAATGCCCGATTACTGCCTCAGTCTAGGGTTAGGCTTAGGGCTAGGGTTAGGGTTATGCCTAGGGTTACGCTTCAGAAAACCACAAAGCCAGGAGCTCCAGGGATACTCACCATGCAAAAGGCAGGCCAAGTTGAGCGTAGCACATCCAAATCCTTGCTCCCTCTTCTTCATTCTGCTCGGAACTCCCCACAGCCCAATGCCCGATTTCTGCCTCAGTCTAGGGTTAGGCTTAGGGCTAGGGTTAGGGTTATGCCTAGGGTTAGGCTTCAGAAAACCACAAAGCCAGGAGCTCCAGGGATACTCACCATGCAAAAGGCAGGCCAAGTTGAGCGCAGCACATCCAAATCCTTGCTCCCTCTTCGTCATTCTGCTCGGAACTCCCCACAGCCCAATGCCCGATTACTGCCTCAGTCTAGGGTTAGGCTTAGGGCTAGGGTTAGGGTTATGCCTAGGGTTAGGCTTCAGAAAACCACAAAGCCAGGAGCTCCAGGGATACTCACCATGCAAAAGGCAGACCGAGTTGAGCGTAGCACATCCAAATCCTTGCTCCCTCTTCGTCATTCTGCTCGGAACTCACCACAGCCCAATGCCTGATTTCTGCCTCAGTCTAGGGTTAGGCTTAGGGCTAGGGTTAGGGTTATGCCTAGGGTTAGGGTTCTGCCTAGGGTTAGGGTTCACAAAACCACAAAGCCAGGAGCTCCAGGGATACTCACCATGCAAAAGGCAGGCCAAGTTGAGCGTAGCACATCCAAATCCCCTCTCCCTCTTCGTCATTCTGCTCGGAACTCACCACAGCCCAATGCCCGATTTCTGCCTCAGTCTAGGGTTATGCTTAGGGCTAGGGTTAGGGTTATGCCTAGGGTTAGGGTTCACAAAACCACAAAGCCAGGAGCTCCAGGGATACTCACCATGCAAAAGGCAGGCCACGTTGAGCGTAGCACATCCAAATCCTTGCTCCCTCTTTGTCATTCTGCTCCGAACTCACCACAGCCCAATGCCCGATTACTGCCTCAGTCTAGGGTTAGGCTTAGGGCTAGGGTTAGGGTTATGCCTAGGGTTAGGGTTCACAAAACCACAAAGCCAGGAGCTCCAGGGATACTCACCATGCAAAAGGCAGGCCATGTTGACCGTAGCACATCCAAATCCCCTCTCCCTCTTCGTCATTCTGCTCGGAACTCACCACAGCCCAATGCCCGATTTCTGCCTCAGTCTAGGGTTATGCTTAGGGCTAGGGTTAGGGTTATGCCTAGGGTTAGGGTTCACAAAACCACAAAGCCAGGAGCTCCAGGGATACTCACCATGCAAAAGGCAGGCCGAGTTGAGCGTAGCACATCCAAATCCTTGCTCCCTCTTCTTCATTCTGCTCGGAACTCCCCACAGCCCAATGCCTGATTTCTGCCTCAGTCTAGGGTTAGGCTTAGGGCTAGGGTTAGGGTTATGCCTAGGGTTAGGGTTCACAAAACCACAAGGCCAGGAGCTCCAGGGATACTCACCATGCAAAAGGCAGGCCAAGTTGAGCGTAGCACATCCAAATCCTTGCTCCCTCTTCGTCATTCTGCTCCGAACTCCCCACAGCCCAATGCCCGATTTCTGCCTCAGTCTAGGGTTAGGCTTATGCCTAGGGTTAGGGTTATGCCTAGGGTTAGGGTTCAGAAAACCACAAAGCCAGGAGCTCCAGGGATACCATGCAAAAGGCAGACCGAGTTGAGCGTAGCACATCCAAATCCTTGCTCCCTCTTTGTCATTCTGCTCGGAACTCACCACAGCCCAATGCCCGATTTCTGCCTCAGTCTAGGGTTAGGCTTAGGGCTAGGGTTAGGGTTATGCCTAGGGTTAGGGTTCACAAAACCACAAAGCCAGGAGCTCCAGGGATACTCACCATGCAAAAGGCAGGCTGAGTTGAGCGTAGCACATCCAAATCCTTGCTCCCTCTTTGTCATTCTGCTCGGAACTCACCACAGCCCAATGCCCGATTTCTGCCTCAGTCTAGGGTTAGGCTTAGGGCTAGGGTTAGGGCTATGCCTAGGGTTAGGGTTCAGAAAACCACAAAGCCAGGAGCTCCAGGGATACTCACCATGCAAAAGGCAGGCCGAGTTGAGCGTAGCACATCCAAATCCTTGCTCCCTCTTTGTCATTCTGCTCCGAACTCACCACAGCCCAATGCCTTATTTCTGCCTCAGTCTAGGGTTAGGCTTAGGGCTGGGGTTAGGGTTATGCCTAGGGTTAGGGTTCAGAAAACCACAAAGCCAGGAGCTCCAGGGATACTCACCATGCAAAAGGCAGGCCAAGTTGAGCGTAGCACATCCAAATCCTTGCTCCCTCTTTGTCATTCTGCTCGGAACTCCCCACAGCCCAATGCCCGATTTCTGCCTCAGTCTAGGGTTAGGCTTAGGGCTAGGGTTAGGGTTATGCCTAGGGTTAGGCTTCAGAAAACCACAAAGCCAGGAGCTCCAGGGATACTCACCATGCAAAAGGCAGGCCAAGTTGAGCGTAGCACATCCAAATCCTTGCTCCCTCTTCGTCATTCTGCTCGGAACTCCCCACAGCCCAATGCCCGATTTCTGCCTCAGTCTAGGGTTAGGCTTAGGGCTAGGGTTAGGGTTATGCCTAGGGTTAGGGTTCACAAAACCACAAAGCCAGGAGCTCCAGGGATACTCACCATGCAAAAGGCAGGCCAAGTTGAGCCTAGCACATCCAAATCCTTGCTCCCTCTTTGTCATTCTGCTCCGAACTCACCACAGCCCAATGCCCGATTACTGCCTCAGTCTAGGGTTAGGCTTAGGGCTAGGGTTAGGGTTATGCCTAGGGTTAGGGTTCACAAAACCACAAAGCCAGGAGCTCCAGGGATACCATGCAAAAGGCAGGCCAAGTTGAGCCTAGCACATCCAAATCCTTGCTCCCTCTTCTTCATTCTGCTCGGAACTCCCCATAGCCCAATGCCCGATTTCTGCCTCCGTCTAGGGTTAGGCTTAGGGCTAGGGTTAGGGTTATGCCTAGGGTTAGGCTTCAGAAAACCACAAAGCCAGGAGCTCCAGGGATACTCACCATGCAAAAGGCAGGCCGAGTTGAGCGTAGCACATCCAAATCCTTGCTCCCTCTTCGTCATTCTGCTCGGAACTCACCACAGCCCAATGCCCGATTACTGGCTCAGTCTAGGGTTAGGCTTAGGGCTAGGGTTAGGGTTATGCCTAGGGTTAGGGTTCACAAAACCACAAAGCCAGGAGCTCCAGGGATACTCACCATGCAAAAGGCAGGCCGAGTTGAGCGTAGCACATCCAAATCCTTGCTCCCTCTTCGTCATTCTGCTTGGAACTCAGCACAGCCCAATGCCCGATTTCTGCCTCAGTCTAGGGTTAGGCTTAGGGCTAGGGTTAGGGTTATGCCTAGGGTTACGCTTCAGAAAACCACAAAGCCAGGAGCTCCAGGGATACTCACCATGCAAAAGGCAGGCCGAGTTGAGCGTAGCACATCCAAATCCTTGCTCCCTCTTTGTCATTCTGCTCCGAACTCACCACAGCCCAATGCCCGATTTCTGCCTCAGTCTAGGGTTAGGCTTAGGGCTAGGGTTAGGGTTATGCCTAGGGTTAGGCTTCAGAAAACCACAAAGCCAGGAGCTCCAGGTATACTCACCATGCAAAAGGCAGGCCGAGTTGAGCGTAGCACATCCAAATCCTTGCTCCCTCTTCGTCATTCTGCTCGGAACTCCCCACAGCCCAATGCCCGATTTCTGCCTCAGTCTAGGGTTAAGCTTAGGGCTGGGGTTAGGGTTATGCCTAGGGTTAGGGTTCTGCCTAGGGTTAGGGTTCACAAAACCACAAAGCCAGGAGCTCCAGGGATACCATGCAAAAGGCAGGCCAAGTTGAGCGTAGCACATCCAAATCCTTGCTCCCTCTTCGTCATTCTGCTCGGAACTCCCCACAGCCCAATGCCCGATTTCTGCCTCAGTCTAGGGTTAGGCTTAGGGCTAGGGTTAGGGTTATGCCGAGGGTTAGGGTTCAGAAAACCACAAAGCCAGGAGCTCCAGGGATACTCACCATGCAAAAGGCAGGCCGAGTTGAGCGTAGCACATCCAAATCCTTGCTCCCTCTTTGTCATTCTGCTCCGAACTCACCACAGCCCAATGCCCGATTTCTGCCTCAGTCTAGGCTTAGGCTTAGGGCTAGGGTTAGGGTTATGCCTAGGGTTAGGCTTCAGAAAACCACAAAGCCAGGAGCTCCAGGTATACTCACCATGCAAAAGGCAGGCCAAGTTGAGCGCAGCACATCCAAATCCTTGCTCCCTCTTCTTCATTCTGCTCGGAACTCCCCACAGCCCAATGCCCGATTTCTGCCTCAGTCTAGGGTTAGGCTTAGGGCTAGGGTTAGGGCTATGCCTAGGGTTAGGGTTCACAAAACCACAAAGCCAGGAGCTCCAGGGATACTAACCATGCAAAAGGCAGGCCGAGCTGAGCGTAGCACATCCAAATCCTTGCTCCCTCTTTGTCATTCTGCTCCGAACTCACCACAGCCCAATGCCTTATTTCTGCCTCAGTCTAGGGTTAGGCTTAGGGCTAGGGTTAGGGTTATGCCTAGGGTTAGGCTTCAGAAAACCACAAAGCCAGGAGCTCCAGGGATACTCACCATGCAAAAGGCAGGCCAAGTTGAGCATAGCACATCCAAATCCTTGCTCCCTCTTTGTCATTCTGCTCGGAACTCACCACAGCCCAATGCCCGATTACTGCCTCAGTCTAGGGTTAGGCTTAGGGCTAGGGTTAGGGTTATGCCTAGGGTTAGTGTTCACAAAACCACAAAGCCAGGAGCTCCAGGGATACTCACCATGCAAAAGGCAGGCCAAGTTGAGCGTAGCACATCCAAATCCTTGCTCCCTCTTCGTCATTCTGCTCGGAACTCACCACAGCCCAATGCCCGATTACTGCCTCAGTCTAGGGTTAGGCTTAGGGCTAGGGTTAGGGTTATGCCTAGGGTTACGCTTCAGAAAACCACAAAGCCAGGAGCTCCAGGGATACTCACCATGCAAAAGGCAGGCCAAGTTGAGTGTAGCACATCCAAATCCTTGCTCCCTCTTCTTCATTCTGCTCGGAACTCCCCACAGCCCAATGCCCGATTTCTGCCTCAGTCTAGGGTTAGGCTTAGGGCTAGGGTTAGGGTTATGCCTAGGGTTAGGCTTCAGAAAACCACAAAGCCAGGAGCTCCAGGGATACTCACCATGCAAAAGGCAGGCCAAGTTGAGCGCAGCACATCCAAATCCTTGCTCCCTCTTCGTCATTCTGCTCGGAACTCCCCACAGCCCAATGCCCGATTACTGCCTCAGTCTAGGGTTAGGCTTAGGGCTAGGGTTAGGGTTATGCCTAGGGTTAGGCTTCAGAAAACCACAAAGCCAGGAGCTCCAGGGATACTCACCATGCAAAAGGCAGACCGAGTTGAGCGTAGCACATCCAAATCCTTGCTCCCTCTTCGTCATTCTGCTCGGAACTCACCACAGCCCAATGCCTGATTTCTGCCTCAGTCTAGGGTTAGGCTTAGGGCTAGGGTTAGGGTTATGCCTAGGGTTAGGGTTCTGCCTAGGGTTAGGGTTCACAAAACCACAAAGCCAGGAGCTCCAGGGATACTCACCATGCAAAAGGCAGGCCAAGTTGAGCGTAGCACATCCAAATCCCCTCTCCCTCTTCGTCATTCTGCTCGGAACTCACCACAGCCCAATGCCCGATTTCTGCCTCAGTCTAGGGTTATGCTTAGGGCTAGGGTTAGGGTTATGCCTAGGGTTAGGGTTCACAAAACCACAAAGCCAGGAGCTCCAGGGATACTCACCATGCAAAAGGCAGGCCAAGTTGAGCGTAGCACATCCAAATCCTTGCTCCCTCTTCGTCATTCTGCTCGGAACTCCCCACAGCCCAATGCCCGATTACTGCCTCAGTCTAGGGTTAGGCTTAGGGCTAGGGTTAGGGCTATGCCTAGGGTTAGGGTTCAGAAAACCACAAAGCCAGGAGCTCCAGGGATACTCACCATGCAAAAGGCAGGCCAAGTTGAGCGTAGCACATCCAAATCCTTGCTCCCTCTTCGTCATTCTGCTCAGAACTCACCACAGCCCAATGCCTGATTTCTGCCTCAGTCTAGGGTTAGGCTTAGGGCTAGGGTTAGGGTTATGCCTAGGGTTAGGGTTCAGAAAACCACAAAGCCAGGAGCTCCTGGGATACTCACCATGCAAAAGGCAGGCCAAGTTGAGCGTAGCACATCCAAATCCCCTCTCCCTCTTCGTCATTCTGCTCGGAACTCACCACAGCCCAATGCCCGATTTCTGCCTCAGTCTAGGGTTATGCTTAGGGCTAGGGTTAGGGTTATGCCTAGGGTTAGGGTTCACAAAACCACAAAGCCAGGAGCTCCAGGGATACTCACCATGCAAAAGGCAGGCCAAGTTGAGCGTAGCACATCCAAATCCTTGCTCCCTCTTTGTCATTCTGCTCCGAACTCACCACAGCCCAATGCCTGATTTCGGCCTCAGTCTAGGGTTAGGCTTAGGGCTAGGGTTAGGGTTATGCCTAGGGTTAGGCTTCAGAAAACCACAAAGCCAGGAGCTCCAGGTATACTCACCATGCAAAAGGCAGGCCAAGTTGAGCGCAGCACATCCAAATCCTTGCTCCCTCTTTGTCATTCTGCTCGGAACTCACCACAGCCCAATGCCCGATTACTGCCTCAGTCTAGGGTTAGGCTTAGGGCTAGGGTTAGGGTTATGCCTAGGGTTAGTGTTCACAAAACCACAAAGCCAGGAGCTCCAGGGATACTCACCATGCAAAAGGCAGGCCAAGTTGAGCGTAGCACATCCAAATCCTTGCTCCCTCTTCGTCATTCTGCTCGGAACTCACCACAGCCCAATGCCCGATTTCTGCCTCAGTCTAGGGTTAGGCTTAGGGCTAGGGTTAGGGTTATGCCTAGGGTTACGCTTCAGAAAACCACAAAGCCAGGAGCTCCAGGGATACTCACCATGCAAAAGGCAGGCCAAGTTGAGTGTAGCACATCCAAATCCTTGCTCCCTCTTCTTCATTCTGCTCGGAACTCCCCACAGCCCAATGCCCGATTTCTGCCTCAGTCTAGGGTTAGGCTTAGGGCTAGGGTTAGGGTTATGCCTAGGGTTAGGCTTCAGAAAACCACAAAGCCAGGAGCTCCAGGGATACTCACCATGCAAAAGGCAGGCCACGTTGAGCGTAGCACATCCAAATCCTTGCTCCCTCTTCGTCATTCTGCTCGGAACTCCCCACAGCCCAATGCCCGATTACTGCCTCAGTCTAGGGTTAGGCTTAGGGCTAGGGTTAGGGCTATGCCTAGGGTTAGGGTTCAGAAAACCACAAAGCCAGGAGCTCCAGGGATACTCACCATGCAAAAGGCAGGCCAAGTTGAGCGTAGCACATCCAAATCCCCTCTCCCTCTTCGTCATTCTGCTCAGAACTCACCACAGCCCAATGCCTGATTTCTGCCTCAGTCTAGGGTTAGGCTTAGGGCTAGGGTTAGGGTTATGCCTAGGGTTAGGGTTCTGCCTAGGGTTAGGGTTCACAAAACCACAAAGCCAGGAGCTCCAGGGATACTCACCATGCAAAAGGCAGGCCAAGTTGAGCGTAGCACATCCAAATCCCCTCTCCCTCTTCGTCATTCTGCTCAGAACTCACCACAGCCCAATGCCCGATTTCTGCCTCAGTCTAGGGTTAGGCTTAGGGCTAGGGTTAGGGTTATGCCTAGGGTTAGGGTTCAGAAAACCACAAAGCCAGGAGCTCCTGGGATACTCACCATGCAAAAGGCAGGCCAAGTTGAGCGTAGCACATCCAAATCCCCTCTCCCTCTTCGTCATTCTGCTCGGAACTCACCACAGCCCAATGCCCGATTTCTGCCTCAGTCTAGGGTTAGGCTTAGGGCTAGGGTTAGGGTTATGCCTAGGGTTAGGGTTCACAAAACCACAAAGCCAGGAGCTCCAGGGATACTCACCATGCAAAAGGCAGGCCAAGTTGAGCGTAGCACATCCAAATCCTTGCTCCCTCTTTGTCATTCTGCTCGGAACTCACCACAGCCCAATGCCTGATTTCTGCCTCAGTCTAGGGTTAGGCTTAGGGCTAGGGTTAGGGTTATGCCTAGGGTTAGGCTTCAGAAAACCACAAAGCCAGGAGCTCCAGGTATACTCACCATGCAAAAGGCAGGCCAAGTTGAGCGCAGCACATCCAAATCCTTGCTCCCTCTTCTTCATTCTGCTCGGAACTCCCCACAGCCCAATGCCCGATTTCTGCCTCAGTCTAGGGTTAGGCTTAGGGCTAGGGTTAGGGCTATGCCTAGGGTTAGGGTTCACAAAACCACAAAGCCAGGAGCTCCAGGGATACTAACCATGCAAAAGGCAGGCCGAGCTGAGCGTAGCACATCCAAATCCTTGCTCCCTCTTTGTCATTCTGCTCCAAACTCACCACAGCCCAATGCCTTATTTCTGCCTCAGTCTAGGGTTAGGCTTAGGGCTAGGGTTAGGGTTATGCCTAGGGTTAGGCTTCAGAAAACCACAAAGCCAGGAGCTCCAGGGATACTCACCATGCAAAAGGCAGGCCAAGTTGAGCGCAGCACATCCAAATCCTTGCTCCCTCTTCGTCATTCTGCTCGGAACTCCCCACAGCCCAATGCCCGATTACTGCCTCAGTCTAGGGTTAGGCTTAGGGCTAGGGTTAGGGTTATGCCTAGGGTTAGGCTTCAGAAAACCACAAAGCCAGGAGCTCCAGGGATACTCACCATGCAAAAGGCAGACCGAGTTGAGCGTAGCACATCCAAATCCTTGCTCCCTCTTCGTCATTCTGCTCGGAACTCACCACAGCCCAATGCCTGATTTCTGCCTCAGTCTAGGGTTAGGCTTAGGGCTAGGGTTAGGGTTATGCCTAGGGTTAGGGTTCTGCCTAGGGTTAGGGTTCACAAAACCACAAAGCCAGGAGCTCCAGGGATACTCACCATGCAAAAGGCAGGCCAAGTTGAGCGTAGCACATCCAAATCCCCTCTCCCTCTTCGTCATTCTGCTCGGAACTCACCACAGCCCAATGCCCGATTTCTGCCTCAGTCTAGGGTTATGCTTAGGGCTAGGGTTAGGGTTATGCCTAGGGTTAGGGTTCACAAAACCACAAAGCCAGGAGCTCCAGGGATACTCACCATGCAAAAGGCAGGCCACGTTGAGCGTAGCACATCCAAATCCTTGCTCCCTCTTTGTCATTCTGCTCCGAACTCACCACAGCCCAATGCCTGATTTCTGCCTCAGTCTAGGGTTAGGCTTAGGGCTAGGGTTAGGGTTATGCCTAGGGTTAGGCTTCAGAAAACCACAAAGCCAGGAGCTCCAGGGATACTCACCATGCAAAAGGCAGGCCAAGTTGAGCGTAGCACATCCAAATCCTTGCTCCCTCTTCGTCATTCTGCTCGGAACTCCCCACAGCCCAATGCCCGATTACTGCCTCAGTCTAGGGTTAGGCTTAGGGCTAGGGTTAGGGCTATGCCTAGGGTTAGGGTTCAGAAAACCACAAAGCCAGGAGCTCCAGGGATACTCACCATGCAAAAGGCAGGCCAAGTTGAGCGTAGCACATCCAAATCCTTGCTCCCTCTTCGTCATTCTGCTCAGAACTCACCACAGCCCAATGCCTGATTTCTGCCTCAGTCTAGGGTTAGGCTTAGGGCTAGGGTTAGGGTTATGCCTAGGGTTAGGGTTCTGCCTAGGGTTAGGGTTCACAAAACCACAAAGCCAGGAGCTCCAGGGATACTCACCATGCAAAAGGCAGGCCAAGTTGAGCGTAGCACATCCAAATCCCCTCTCCCTCTTCGTCATTCTGCTCAGAACTCACCACAGCCCAATGCCCGATTTCTGCCTCAGTCTAGGGTTAGGCTTAGGGCTAGGGTTAGGGTTATGCCTAGGGTTAGGGTTCAGAAAACCACAAAGCCAGGAGCTCCTGGGATACTCACCATGCAAAAGGCAGGCCAAGTTGAGCGTAGCACATCCAAATCCCCTCTCCCTCTTCGTCATTCTGCTCGGAACTCACCACAGCCCAATGCCCGATTTCTGCCTCAGTCTAGGGTTATGCTTAGGGCTAGGGTTAGGGTTATGCCTAGGGTTAGGGTTCACAAAACCACAAAGCCAGGAGCTCCAGGGATACTCACCATGCAAAAGGCAGGCCAAGTTGAGCGTAGCACATCCAAATCCTTGCTCCCTCTTTGTCATTCTGCTCCGAACTCACCACAGCCCAATGCCTGATTTCTGCCTCAGTCTAGGGTTAGGCTTAGGGCTAGGGTTAGGGTTATGCCTAGGGTTAGGCTTCAGAAAACCACAAAGCCAGGAGCTCCAGGTATACTCACCATGCAAAAGGCAGGCCAAGTTGAGCGCAGCACATCCAAATCCTTGCTCCCTCTTCTTCATTCTGCTCGGAACTCCCCACAGCCCAATGCCCGATTTCTGCCTCAGTCTAGGGTTAGGCTTAGGGCTAGGGTTAGGGTTATGCCTAGGGTTAGGGTTCACAAAACCACAAAGCCAGGAGCTCCAGGGATACTAACCATGCAAAAGGCAGGCCGAGCTGAGCGTAGCACATCCAAATCCTTGCTCCCTCTTTGTCATTCTGCTCCAAACTCACCACAGCCCAATGCCTTATTTCTGCCTCAGTCTAGGGTTAGGCTTAGGGCTAGGGTTAGGGTTATGCCTAGGGTTAGGCTTCAGAAAACCACAAAGCCAGGAGCTCCAGGGATACTCACCATGCAAAAGGCAGGCCAAGTTGAGCCTAGCACATCCAAATCCTTGCTCCCTCTTTGTCATTCTGCTCGGAACTCACCACAGCCCAATGCCCGATTACTGCCTCAGTCTAGGGTTAGGCTTAGGGCTAGGGTTAGGGTTATGCCTAGGGTTAGTGTTCACAAAACCACAAAGCCAGGAGCTCCAGGGATACTCACCATGCAAAAGGCAGGCCAAGTTGAGCGTAGCACATCCAAATCCTTGCTCCCTCTTCGTCATTCTGCTCGGAACTCACCACAGCCCAATGCCCGATTACTGCCTCAGTCTAGGGTTAGGCTTAGGGCTAGGGTTAGGGTTATGCCTAGGGTTACGCTTCAGAAAACCACAAAGCCAGGAGCTCCAGGGATACTCACCATGCAAAAGGCAGGCCAAGTTGAGTGTAGCACATCCAAATCCTTGCTCCCTCTTCTTCATTCTGCTCGGAACTCACCACAGCCCAATGCCTTATTTCTGCCTCAGTCTAGGGTTAGGCTTAGGGCTAGGGTTAGGGTTATGCCTAGGGTTAGGCTTCAGAAAACCACAAAGCCAGGAGCTCCAGGGATACTCACCATGCAAAAGGCAGGCCAAGTTGAGCGCAGCACATCCAAATCCTTGCTCCCTCTTCGTCATTCTGCTCGGAACTCCCCACAGCCCAATGCCCGATTACTGCCTCAGTCTAGGGTTAGGCTTAGGGCTAGGGTTAGGGTTATGCCTAGGGTTAGGCTTCAGAAAACCACAAAGCCAGGAGCTCCAGGGATACTCACCATGCAAAAGGCAGACCGAGTTGAGCGTAGCACATCCAAATCCTTGCTCCCTCTTCGTCATTCTGCTCGGAACTCACCACAGCCCAGTGCCTGATTTCTGCCTCAGTCTAGGGTTAGGCTTAGGGCTAGGGTTAGGGTTATGCCTAGGGTTAGGGTTCTGCCTAGGGTTAGGGTTCACAAAACCACAAAGCCAGGAGCTCCAGGGATACTCACCATGCAAAAGGCAGGCCAAGTTGAGCGTAGCACATCCAAATCCCCTCTCCCTCTTCGTCATTCTGCTCGGAACTCACCACAGCCCAATGCCCGATTTCTGCCTCAGTCTAGGGTTATGCTTAGGGCTAGGGTTAGGGTTATGCCTAGGGTTAGGGTTCACAAAACCACAAAGCCAGGAGCTCCAGGGATACTCACCATGCAAAAGGCAGGCCACGTTGAGCGTAGCACATCCAAATCCTTGCTCCCTCTTCGTCATTCTGCTCGGAACTCCCCACAGCCCAATGCCTGATTACTGGCTCAGTCTAGGGTTAGGCTTAGGGCTAGGGTTAGGGTTATGCCTAGGGTTAGGGTTCACAAAACCACAAAGCCAGGAGCTCCAGGGATACTCACCATGCAAAAGGCAGGCCAAGTTGAGCATAGCACATCCAAATCCTTGCTCCCTCTTTGTCATTCTGCTCGGAACTCACCACAGCCCAATGCCCGATTTCTGCCTCAGTCTAGGGTTAGGCTTAGGGCTAGGGTTAGGGTTATGCCTAGGGTTAGGGTTCACAAAACCACAAAGCCAGGAGCTCCAGGGATACTCACCATGCAAAAGGCAGGCCATGTTGAGCGTAGCACATCCAAATTCCCTCTCCCTCTTCGTCATTCTGCTCGGAACTCCCCACAGCCCAATGCCCGATTTCTGCCTCAGTCTAGGGTTAGGCTTAGGGCTAGGGTTAGGGTTATGCCTAGGCTTAGGGTTCAGAAAACCACAATGCCAGGAGCTCCAGGGATACTCACCATGCAAAAGGCAGGCCAAGTTGAGCGTAGCACATCCAAATCCTTGCTCCCTCTTCGTCATTCTGCTCGGAACTCCCCACAGCCCAATGCCCGATTACTGGCTCAGTCTAGGGTTAGGCTTAGGGCTAGGGTTAGGGTTATGCCTAGGGTTAGGGTTCACAAAACCACAAAGCCAGGAGCTCCAGGGATACTCACCATGCAAAAGGCAGGCCAAGTTGAGCGTAGCACATCCAAATCCTTGCTCCGTCTTCGTCATTCTGCTCGGAACTCATCACAGCCCAATGCCCGATTTCTGCCTCAGTCTAGGGTTAGGCTTAGGGCTAGGGTTAGGGTTATGCCTAGGGTTAGGGTTCAGAAAACCACAAAGCCAGGAGCTCCAGGGATACTCACCATGCAAAAGGCAGGCCAAGTTGAGCGTAGCACATCCAAATCCTTGCTCCCTCTTCGTCATTCTGCTCGGAACTCACCACAGCCCAATGCCCGATTTCTGTCTCAGTCTAGGGTTAGGCTTAGGGCTACGGTTAGGGTTATGCCTAGGGTT
Source organism: Coloeus monedula (assembly GCF_965178545.1). NCBI lineage: Eukaryota > Metazoa > Chordata > Aves > Passeriformes > Corvidae > Coloeus > Coloeus monedula. Next base: position 223,407 of record NW_028120713.1, on the reverse strand, counting down.
ACGCTTCAGAAAACCACAAAGCCAGGAGCTCCAGGGATACTCACCATGCAAAAGGCAGGCCAAGTTGAGCGTAGCACATCCAAATCCTTGCTCCCTCTTCGTCATTCTGCTCAGAACTCACCACAGCCCAATGCCCGATTACTGGCTCAGTCTAGGGTTGGGCTTAGGGCTAGGGTTAGGGTTATGCCTAGGGTTAGGGTTCACAAAACCACAAAGCCACGAGCTCCAGGGATACTCACCATGCAAAAGGCAGGCCATGTTGAGCGTAGCACATCCAAATCCCCTCTCCCTCTTCGTCATTCTGCTCGGAACTCCCCACAGCCCAATGCCCGATTACTGGCTCAGTCTAGGGTTAGGCTTAGGGCTAGGGTTAGGGCTATGCCTAGGGTTAGGGTTCACAAAACCACAAAGCCAGGAGCTCCAGGGATACTAACCATGCAAAAGGCAGGCCGAGCTGAGCGTAGCACATCCAAATCCTTGCTCCCTCTTTGTCATTCTGCTCCAAACTCACCACAGCCCAATGCCTTATTTCTGCCTCAGTCTAGGGTTAGGCTTAGGGCTAGGGTTAGGGTTATGCCTAGGGTTAGGCTTCAGAAAACCACAAAGCCAGGAGCTCCAGGGATACTCACCATGCAAAAGGCAGGCCAAGTTGAGCCTAGCACATCCAAATCCTTGCTCCCTCTTCGTCATTCTGCTCGGAACTCACCACAGCCCAATGCCCGATTACTGCCTCAGTCTAGGGTTAGGCTTAGGGCTAGGGTTAGGGTTATGCCTAGGGTTAGTGTTCACAAAACCACAAAGCCAGGAGCTCCAGGGATACTCACCATGCAAAAGGCAGGCCAAGTTGAGCGTAGCACATCCAAATCCTTGCTCCCTCTTCGTCATTCTGCTCGGAACTCACCACAGCCCAATGCCCGATTACTGCCTCAGTCTAGGGTTAGGCTTAGGGCTAGGGTTAGGGTTATGCCTAGGGTTACGCTTCAGAAAACCACAAAGCCAGGAGCTCCAGGGATACTCACCATGCAAAAGGCAGGCCAAGTTGAGTGTAGCACATCCAAATCCTTGCTCCCTCTTCTTCATTCTGCTCGGAACTCCCCACAGCCCAATGCCCGATTTCTGCCTCAGTCTAGGGTTAGGCTTAGGGCTAGGGTTAGGGTTATGCCTAGGGTTAGGCTTCAGAAAACCACAAAGCCAGGAGCTCCAGGGATACTCACCATGCAAAAGGCAGGCCAAGTTGAGCGCAGCACATCCAAATCCTTGCTCCCTCTTCGTCATTCTGCTCGGAACTCCCCACAGCCCAATGCCCGATTACTGCCTCAGTCTAGGGTTAGGCTTAGGGCTAGGGTTAGGGTTATGCCTAGGGTTAGGCTTCAGAAAACCACAAAGCCAGGAGCTCCAGGGATACTCACCATGCAAAAGGCAGGCCACGTTGAGCGTAGCACATCCAAATCCTTGCTCCCTCTTTGTCATTCTGCTCCGAACTCACCACAGCCCAATGCCTGATTTCTGCCTCAGTCTAGGGTTAGGCTTAGGGCTAGGGTTAGGGTTATGCCTAGGGTTAGGCTTCAGAAAACCACAAAGCCAGGAGCTCCAGGGATACTCACCATGCAAAAGGCAGGCCAAGTTGAGCGTAGCACATCCAAATCCTTGCTCCCTCTTCGTCATTCTGCTCGGAACTCCCCACAGCCCAATGCCCGATTACTGCCTCAGTCTAGGGTTAGGCTTAGGGCTAGGGTTAGGGCTATGCCTAGGGTTAGGGTTCAGAAAACCACAAAGCCAGGAGCTCCAGGGATACTCACCATGCAAAAGGCAGGCCAAGTTGAGCGTAGCACATCCAAATCCTTGCTCCCTCTTCGTCATTCTGCTCAGAACTCACCACAGCCCAATGCCTGATTTCTGCCTCAGTCTAGGGTTAGGCTTAGGGCTAGGGTTAGGGTTATGCCTAGGGTTAGGGTTCTGCCTAGGGTTAGGGTTCACAAAACCACAAAGCCAGGAGCTCCAGGGATACTCACCATGCAAAAGGCAGGCCAAGTTGAGCGTAGCACATCCAAATCCCCTCTCCCTCTTCGTCATTCTGCTCAGAACTCACCACAGCCCAATGCCCGATTTCTGCCTCAGTCTAGGGTTAGGCTTAGGGCTAGGGTTAGGGTTATGCCTAGGGTTAGGGTTCAGAAAACCACAAAGCCAGGAGCTCCTGGGATACTCACCATGCAAAAGGCAGGCCAAGTTGAGCGTAGCACATCCAAATCCCCTCTCCCTCTTCGTCATTCTGCTCGGAACTCACCACAGCCCAATGCCCGATTTCTGCCTCAGTCTAGGGTTATGCTTAGGGCTAGGGTTAGGGTTATGCCTAGGGTTAGGGTTCACAAAACCACAAAGCCAGGAGCTCCAGGGATACTCACCATGCAAAAGGCAGGCCAAGTTGAGCGTAGCACATCCAAATCCTTGCTCCCTCTTTGTCATTCTGCTCCGAACTCACCACAGCCCAATGCCTGATTTCTGCCTCAGTCTAGGGTTAGGCTTAGGGCTAGGGTTAGGGTTATGCCTAGGGTTAGGCTTCAGAAAACCACAAAGCCAGGAGCTCCAGGTATACTCACCATGCAAAAGGCAGGCCAAGTTGAGCGCAGCACATCCAAATCCTTGCTCCCTCTTCTTCATTCTGCTCGGAACTCCCCACAGCCCAATGCCCGATTTCTGCCTCAGTCTAGGGTTAGGCTTAGGGCTAGGGTTAGGGTTATGCCTAGGGTTAGGGTTCACAAAACCACAAAGCCAGGAGCTCCAGGGATACTAACCATGCAAAAGGCAGGCCGAGCTGAGCGTAGCACATCCAAATCCTTGCTCCCTCTTTGTCATTCTGCTCCAAACTCACCACAGCCCAATGCCTTATTTCTGCCTCAGTCTAGGGTTAGGCTTAGGGCTAGGGTTAGGGTTATGCCTAGGGTTAGGCTTCAGAAAACCACAAAGCCAGGAGCTCCAGGGATACTCACCATGCAAAAGGCAGGCCAAGTTGAGCCTAGCACATCCAAATCCTTGCTCCCTCTTTGTCATTCTGCTCGGAACTCACCACAGCCCAATGCCCGATTACTGCCTCAGTCTAGGGTTAGGCTTAGGGCTAGGGTTAGGGTTATGCCTAGGGTTAGTGTTCACAAAACCACAAAGCCAGGAGCTCCAGGGATACTCACCATGCAAAAGGCAGGCCAAGTTGAGCGTAGCACATCCAAATCCTTGCTCCCTCTTCGTCATTCTGCTCGGAACTCACCACAGCCCAATGCCCGATTACTGCCTCAGTCTAGGGTTAGGCTTAGGGCTAGGGTTAGGGTTATGCCTAGGGTTACGCTTCAGAAAACCACAAAGCCAGGAGCTCCAGGGATACTCACCATGCAAAAGGCAGGCCAAGTTGAGTGTAGCACATCCAAATCCTTGCTCCCTCTTCTTCATTCTGCTCGGAACTCACCACAGCCCAATGCCCGATTTCTGCCTCAGTCTAGGGTTAGGCTTAGGGCTAGGGTTAGGGTTATGCCTAGGGTTAGGCTTCAGAAAACCACAAAGCCAGGAGCTCCAGGGATACTCACCATGCAAAAGGCAGGCCAAGTTGAGCGCAGCACATCCAAATCCTTGCTCCCTCTTCGTCATTCTGCTCGGAACTCCCCACAGCCCAATGCCCGATTACTGCCTCAGTCTAGGGTTAGGCTTAGGGCTAGGGTTAGGGTTATGCCTAGGGTTAGGCTTCAGAAAACCACAAAGCCAGGAGCTCCAGGGATACTCACCATGCAAAAGGCAGACCGAGTTGAGCGTAGCACATCCAAATCCTTGCTCCCTCTTCGTCATTCTGCTCGGAACTCACCACAGCCCAGTGCCTGATTTCTGCCTCAGTCTAGGGTTAGGCTTAGGGCTAGGGTTAGGGTTATGCCTAGGGTTAGGGTTCTGCCTAGGGTTAGGGTTCACAAAACCACAAAGCCAGGAGCTCCAGGGATACTCACCATGCAAAAGGCAGGCCAAGTTGAGCGTAGCACATCCAAATCCCCTCTCCCTCTTCGTCATTCTGCTCGGAACTCACCACAGCCCAATGCCCGATTTCTGCCTCAGTCTAGGGTTATGCTTAGGGCTAGGGTTAGGGTTATGCCTAGGGTTAGGGTTCACAAAACCACAAAGCCAGGAGCTCCAGGGATACTCACCATGCAAAAGGCAGGCCACGTTGAGCGTAGCACATCCAAATCCTTGCTCCCTCTTCGTCATTCTGCTCGGAACTCCCCACAGCCCAATGCCCGATTTCTGCCTCAGTCTAGGGTTAGGCTTAGGGCTAGGGTTAGGGTTATGCCTAGGGTTAGGGTTCACAAAACCACAAAGCCAGGAGCTCCAGGGATACTCACCATGCAAAAGGCAGGCCATGTTGAGCGTAGCACATCCAAATTCCCTCTCCCTCTTCGTCATTCTGCTCGGAACTCCCCACAGCCCAATGCCCGATTTCTGCCTCAGTCTAGGGTTAGGCTTAGGGCTAGGGTTAGGGTTATGCCTAGGCTTAGGGTTCAGAAAACCACAATGCCAGGAGCTCCAGGGATACTCACCATGCAAAAGGCAGGCCAAGTTGAGCGTAGCACATCCAAATCCTTGCTCCCTCTTCGTCATTCTGCTCGGAACTCCCCACAGCCCAATGCCCGATTACTGGCTCAGTCTAGGGTTAGGCTTAGGGCTAGGGTTAGGGTTATGCCTAGGGTTAGGGTTCACAAAACCACAAAGCCAGGAGCTCCAGGGATACTCACCATGCAAAAGGCAGGCCAAGTTGAGCGTAGCACATCCAAATCCTTGCTCCGTCTTCGTCATTCTGCTCGGAACTCATCACAGCCCAATGCCCGATTTCTGCCTCAGTCTAGGGTTAGGCTTAGGGCTAGGGTTAGGGTTATGCCTAGGGTTAGGGTTCAGAAAACCACAAAGCCAGGAGCTCCAGGGATACTCACCATGCAAAAGGCAGGCCAAGTTGAGCGTAGCACATCCAAATCCTTGCTCCCTCTTCGTCATTCTGCTCGGAACTCACCACAGCCCAATGCCCGATTTCTGTCTCAGTCTAGGGTTAGGCTTAGGGCTACGGTTAGGGTTATGCCTAGGGTTAGGGTTCAGAAAACCACAAAGCCAGGAGCTCCAGGGATACTCACCATGCAAAAGGCAGGCCAAGTTGAGCGTAGCACATCCAAATCCTTGCTCCCTCTTCGTCATTCTGCTCAGAACTCACCACAGCCCAATGCCCGATTACTGGCTCAGTCTAGGGTTGGGCTTAGGGCTAGGGTTAGGGTTATGCCTAGGGTTAGGGTTCACAAAACCACAAAGCCACGAGCTCCAGGGATACTCACCATGCAAAAGGCAGGCCATGTTGAGCGTAGCACATCCAAATCCCCTCTCCCTCTTCGTCATTCTGCTCGGAACTCCCCACAGCCCAATGCCCGATTACTGGCTCAGTCTAGGGTTAGGCTTAGGGCTAGGGTTAGGGCTATGCCTAGGGTTAGGGTTCACAAAACCACAAAGCCAGGAGCTCCAGGGATACTAACCATGCAAAAGGCAGGCCGAGCTGAGCGTAGCACATCCAAATCCTTGCTCCCTCTTTGTCATTCTGCTCCAAACTCACCACAGCCCAATGCCTTATTTCTGCCTCAGTCTAGGGTTAGGCTTAGGGCTAGGGTTAGGGTTATGCCTAGGGTTAGGCTTCAGAAAACCACAAAGCCAGGAGCTCCAGGGATACTCACCATGCAAAAGGCAGGCCAAGTTGAGCCTAGCACATCCAAATCCTTGCTCCCTCTTCGTCATTCTGCTCGGAACTCACCACAGCCCAATGCCCGATTACTGCCTCAGTCTAGGGTTAGGCTTAGGGCTAGGGTTAGGGTTATGCCTAGGGTTAGGCTTCAGAAAACCACAAAGCCAGGAGCTCCAGGGATACTCACCATGCAAAAGGCAGGCCAAGTTGAGCGTAGCACATCCAAATCCTTGCTCCCTCTTCGTCATTCTGCTCGGAACTCACCACAGCCCAATGCCCGATTACTGCCTCAGTCTAGGGTTAGGCTTAGGGCTAGGGTTAGGGTTATGCCTAGGGTTACGCTTCAGAAAACCACAAAGCCAGGAGCTCCAGGGATACTCACCATGCAAAAGGCAGGCCAAGTTGAGTGTAGCACATCCAAATCCTTGCTCCCTCTTCTTCATTCTGCTCGGAACTCCCCACAGCCCAATGCCCGATTTCTGCCTCAGTCTAGGGTTAGGCTTAGGGCTAGGGTTAGGGTTATGCCTAGGGTTAGGCTTCAGAAAACCACAAAGCCAGGAGCTCCAGGGATACTCACCATGCAAAAGGCAGGCCAAGTTGAGCGCAGCACATCCAAATCCTTGCTCCCTCTTCGTCATTCTGCTCGGAACTCCCCACAGCCCAATGCCCGATTACTGCCTCAGTCTAGGGTTAGGCTTAGGGCTAGGGTTAGGGTTATGCCTAGGGTTAGGCTTCAGAAAACCACAAAGCCAGGAGCTCCAGGGATACTCACCATGCAAAAGGCAGACCGAGTTGAGCGTAGCACATCCAAATCCTTGCTCCCTCTTCGTCATTCTGCTCGGAACTCACCACAGCCCAATGCCTGATTTCTGCCTCAGTCTAGGGTTAGGCTTAGGGCTAGGGTTAGGGTTATGCCTAGGGTTAGGGTTCTGCCTAGGGTTAGGGTTCACAAAACCACAAAGCCAGGAGCTCCAGGGATACTCACCATGCAAAAGGCAGGCCAAGTTGAGCGTAGCACATCCAAATCCCCTCTCCCTCTTCGTCATTCTGCTCGGAACTCACCACAGCCCAATGCCCGATTTCTGCCTCAGTCTAGGGTTATGCTTAGGGCTAGGGTTAGGGTTATGCCTAGGGTTAGGGTTCACAAAACCACAAAGCCAGGAGCTCCAGGGATACTCACCATGCAAAAGGCAGGCCACGTTGAGCGTAGCACATCCAAATCCTTGCTCCCTCTTTGTCATTCTGCTCGGAACTCACCACAGCCCAATGCCTGATTTCTGCCTCAGTCTAGGGTTAGGCTTAGGGCTAGGGTTAGGGTTATGCCTAGGGTTAGGGTTCAGAAAACCACAAAGCCAGGAGCTCCAGGGATACTCACCATGCAAAAGGCAGGCCAAGTTGAGCGTAGCACATCCAAATCCTTGCTCCCTCTTCGTCATTCTGCTCGGAACTCCCCACAGCCCAATGCCCGATTACTGCCTCAGTCTAGGGTTAGGCTTAGGGCTAGGGTTAGGGCTATGCCTAGGGTTAGGGTTCAGAAAACCACAAAGCCAGGAGCTCCAGGGATACTCACCATGCAAAAGGCAGGCCAAGTTGAGCGTAGCACATCCAAATCCTTGCTCCCTCTTCGTCATTCTGCTCAGAACTCACCACAGCCCAATGCCTGATTTCTGCCTCAGTCTAGGGTTAGGCTTAGGGCTAGGGTTAGGGTTATGCCTAGGGTTAGGGTTCTGCCTAGGGTTAGGGTTCACAAAACCACAAAGCCAGGAGCTCCAGGGATACTCACCATGCAAAAGGCAGGCCAAGTTGAGCGTAGCACATCCAAATCCCCTCTCCCTCTTCGTCATTCTGCTCAGAACTCACCACAGCCCAATGCCCGATTTCTGCCTCAGTCTAGGGTTAGGCTTAGGGCTAGGGTTAGGGTTATGCCTAGGCTTAGGGTTCAGAAAACCACAATGCCAGGAGCTCCAGGGATACTCACCATGCAAAAGGCAGGCCAAGTTGAGCGTAGCACATCCAAATCCTTGCTCCCTCTTCGTCATTCTGCTCGGAACTCCCCACAGCCCAATGCCCGATTACTGGCTCAGTCTAGGGTTAGGCTTAGGGCTAGGGTTAGGGTTATGCCTAGGGTTAGGGTTCACAAAACCACAAAGCCAGGAGCTCCAGGGATACTCACCATGCAAAAGGCAGGCCAAGTTGAGCGTAGCACATCCAAATCCTTGCTCCGTCTTCGTCATTCTGCTCGGAACTCATCACAGCCCAATGCCCGATTTCTGCCTCAGTCTAGGGTTAGGCTTAGGGCTAGGGTTAGGGTTATGCCTAGGGTTAGGGTTCAGAAAACCACAAAGCCAGGAGCTCCAGGGATACTCACCATGCAAAAGGCAGGCCAAGTTGAGCGTAGCACATCCAAATCCTTGCTCCCTCTTCGTCATTCTGCTCGGAACTCACCACAGCCCAATGCCCGATTTCTGTCTCAGTCTAGGGTTAGGCTTAGGGCTACGGTTAGGGTTATGCCTAGGGTTAGGGTTCAGAAAACCACAAAGCCAGGAGCTCCAGGGATACTCACCATGCAAAAGGCAGGCCAAGTTGAGCGTAGCACATCCAAATCCTTGCTCCCTCTTCGTCATTCTGCTCAGAACTCACCACAGCCCAATGCCCGATTACTGGCTCAGTCTAGGGTTGGGCTTAGGGCTAGGGTTAGGGTTATGCCTAGGGTTAGGGTTCACAAAACCACAAAGCCACGAGCTCCAGGGATACTCACCATGCAAAAGGCAGGCCATGTTGAGCGTAGCACATCCAAATCCCCTCTCCCTCTTCGTCATTCTGCTCGGAACTCCCCACAGCCCAATGCCCGATTACTGCCTCAGTCTAGGGTTAGGCTTAGGGCTAGGGTTAGGGCTATGCCTAGGGTTAGGGTTCACAAAACCACAAAGCCAGGAGCTCCAGGGATACTAACCATGCAAAAGGCAGGCCGAGCTGAGCGTAGCACATCCAAATCCTTGCTCCCTCTTTGTCATTCTGCTCCAAACTCACCACAGCCCAATGCCTTATTTCTGCCTCAGTCTAGGGTTAGGCTTAGGGCTAGGGTTAGGGTTATGCCTAGGGTTAGGGTTCACAAAACCACAAAGCCAGGAGCTCCAGGGATACTCACCATGCAAAAGGCAGGCCAAGTTGAGCCTAGCACATCCAAATCCTTGCTCCCTCTTCGTCATTCTGCTCGGAACTCACCACAGCCCAATGCCCGATTACTGCCTCAGTCTAGGGTTAGGCTTAGGGCTAGGGTTAGGGTTATGCCTAGGGTTAGTGTTCACAAAACCACAAAGCCAGGAGCTCCAGGGATACTCACCATGCAAAAGGCAGGCCAAGTTGAGCGTAGCACATCCAAATCCTTGCTCCCTCTTCGTCATTCTGCTCGGAACTCACCACAGCCCAATGCCCGATTACTGCCTCAGTCTAGGGTTAGGCTTAGGGCTAGGGTTAGGGTTATGCCTAGGGTTACGCTTCAGAAAACCACAAAGCCAGGAGCTCCAGGGATACTCACCATGCAAAAGGCAGGCCAAGTTGAGTGTAGCACATCCAAATCCTTGCTCCCTCTTCTTCATTCTGCTCGGAACTCCCCACAGCCCAATGCCCGATTTCTGCCTCAGTCTAGGGTTAGGCTTAGGGCTAGGGTTAGGGTTATGCCTAGGGTTAGGCTTCAGAAAACCACAAAGCCAGGAGCTCCAGGGATACTCACCATGCAAAAGGCAGGCCAAGTTGAGCGCAGCACATCCAAATCCTTGCTCCCTCTTCGTCATTCTGCTCGGAACTCCCCACAGCCCAATGCCCGATTACTGCCTCAGTCTAGGGTTAGGCTTAGGGCTAGGGTTAGGGTTATGCCTAGGGTTAGGCTTCAGAAAACCACAAAGCCAGGAGCTCCAGGGATACTCACCATGCAAAAGGCAGACCGAGTTGAGCGTAGCACATCCAAATCCTTGCTCCCTCTTCGTCATTCTGCTCGGAACTCACCACAGCCCAATGCCTGATTTCTGCCTCAGTCTAGGGTTAGGCTTAGGGCTAGGGTTAGGGTTATGCCTAGGGTTAGGGTTCTGCCTAGGGTTAGGGTTCACAAAACCACAAAGCCAGGAGCTCCAGGGATACTCACCATGCAAAAGGCAGGCCAAGTTGAGCGTAGCACATCCAAATCCCCTCTCCCTCTTCGTCATTCTGCTCGGAACTCACCACAGCCCAATGCCCGATTTCTGCCTCAGTCTAGGGTTATGCTTAGGGCTAGGGTTAGGGTTATGCCTAGGGTTAGGGTTCACAAAACCACAAAGCCAGGAGCTCCAGGGATACTCACCATGCAAAAGGCAGGCCACGTTGAGCGTAGCACATCCAAATCCTTGCTCCCTCTTTGTCATTCTGCTCGGAACTCACCACAGCCCAATGCCTGATTTCTGCCTCAGTCTAGGGTTAGGCTTAGGGCTAGGGTTAGGGTTATGCCTAGGGTTAGGGTTCAGAAAACCACAAAGCCAGGAGCTCCAGGGATACTCACCATGCAAAAGGCAGGCCAAGTTGAGCGTAGCACATCCAAATCCTTGCTCCCTCTTCGTCATTCTGCTCGGAACTCCCCACAGCCCAATGCCCGATTACTGCCTCAGTCTAGGGTTAGGCTTAGGGCTAGGGTTAGGGCTATGCCTAGGGTTAGGGTTCAGAAAACCACAAAGCCAGGAGCTCCAGGGATACTCACCATGCAAAAGGCAGGCCAAGTTGAGCGTAGCACATCCAAATCCTTGCTCCCTCTTCGTCATTCTGCTCAGAACTCACCACAGCCCAATGCCTGATTTCTGCCTCAGTCTAGGGTTAGGCTTAGGGCTAGGGTTAGGGTTATGCCTAGGGTTAGGGTTCTGCCTAGGGTTAGGGTTCACAAAACCACAAAGCCAGGAGCTCCAGGGATACTCACCATGCAAAAGGCAGGCCAAGTTGAGCGTAGCACATCCAAATCCCCTCTCCCTCTTCGTCATTCTGCTCAGAACTCACCACAGCCCAATGCCCGATTTCTGCCTCAGTCTAGGGTTAGGCTTAGGGCTAGGGTTAGGGTTATGCCTAGGGTTAGGGTTCAGAAAACCACAAAGCCAGGAGCTCCAGGGATACTCACCATGCAAAAGGCAGGCCAAGTTGAGCGTAGCACATCCAAATCCCCTCTCCCTCTTCGTCATTCTGCTCAGAACTCCCCACAGCCCAATGCCCGATTACTGCCTCAGTCTAGGGTTAGGCTTAGGGCTAGGGTTAGGGTTATGCCTAGGGTTAGGCTTCAGAAAACCACAAAGCCAGGAGCTCCAGGGATACTCACCATGCAAAAGGCAGGCCAAGTTGAGCATAGCACATCCAAATCCTTGCTCCCTCTTCGTCATTCTGCTCGGAACTCCCCACAGCCCAATGCCTGATTACTGGCTCAGTCTAGGGTTAGGCTTAGGGCTAGGGTTAGGGTTATGCCTAGGGTTAGGGTTCACAAAACCACAAAGCCAGGAGCTCCAGGGATACCATGCAAAAGGCAGGCCAAGTTGAGCGTAGCACATCCAAATCCTTGCTCCCTCTTCGTCATTCTGCTCGGAACTCCCCACAGCCCAATGCCCGATTTCTGCCTCAGTCTAGGGTTAGGCTTAGGGCTAGGGTTAGGGTTATGCCTAGGGTTAGGGTTCACAAAACCACAAAGCCAGGAGCTCCAGGGATACTCACCATGCAAAAGGCAGGCCAAGTTGAGCGTAGCACATCCAAATCCCCTCTCCCTCTTCATCATTCTGCTCGGAACTCACCACAGCCCAATGCCCGATTTCTGCCTCAGTCTAGGGTTAGGCTTAGGGCTAGGGTTAGGGTTATGCCTAGGGTTAGGGTTCACAAAACCACAAAGCCAGGAGCTCCAGGGATACTCACCATGCAAAAGGCAGGCCATGTTGAGCGTAGCACATCCAAATCCCCTCTCCCTCTTCGTCATTCTGCTCGGAACTCCCCACAGCCCAATGCCCGATTACTGCCTCAGTCTAGGGTTAGGCTTAGGGCTAGGGTTAGGGTTATGCCTAGGGTTAGGGTTCACAAAACCACAAAGCCAGGAGCTCCAGGGATACTCACCATGCAAAAGGCAGGCCAAGTTGAGCATAGCACATCCAAATCCTTGCTCCCTCTTTGTCATTCTGCTCGGAACTCACCACAGCCCAATGCCCGATTTCTGCCTCAGTCTAGGGTTAGGCTTAGGGCTAGGGTTAGGGTTATGCCTAGGGTTAGGGTTCACAAAACCACAAAGCCAGGAGCTCCAGGGATACTCACCATGCAAAAGGCAGGCCATGTTGAGCGTAGCACATCCAAATTCCCTCTCCCTCTTCGTCATTCTGCTCGGAACTCCCCACAGCCCAATGCCCGATTTCTGCCTCAGTCTAGGGTTAGGCTTAGGGCTAGGGTTAGGGTTATGCCTAGGCTTAGGGTTCAGAAAACCACAAAACCAGGAGCTCCAGGGATACTCACCATGCAAAAGGCAGGCCAAGTTGAGCGTAGCACATCCAAATCCTTGCTCCCTCTTCGTCATTCTGCTCGGAACTCCCCACAGCCCAATGCCCGATTACTGCCTCAGTCTAGGGTTAGGCTTAGGGCTAGGGTTAGGGTTATGCCTAGGGTTAGGGTTCACAAAACCACAAAGCCAGGAGCTCCAGGGATACTCACCATGCAAAAGGCAGGCCAAGTTGAGCGTAGCACATCCAAATCCTTGCTCCGTCTTCGTCATTCTGCTCGGAACTCATCACAGCCCAATGCCCGATTTCTGCCTCAGTCTAGGGTTAGGCTTAGGGCTAGGGTTAGGGTTATGCCTAGGGTTAGGGTTCAGAAAACCACAAAGCCAGGAGCTCCAGGGATACTCACCATGCAAAAGGCAGGCCAAGTTGAGCGTAGCACATCCAAATCCTTGCTCCCTCTTCGTCATTCTGCTCGGAACTCACCACAGCCCAATGCCCGATTTCTGTCTCAGTCTAGGGTTAGGCTTAGGGCTACGGTTAGGGTTATGCCTAGGGTTAGGGTTCAGAAAACCACAAAGCCAGGAGCTCCAGGGATACTCACCATGCAAAAGGCAGGCCAAGTTGAGCGTAGCACATCCAAATCCTTGCTCCCTCTTCGTCATTCTGCTCAGAACTCACCACAGCCCAATGCCCGATTACTGCCTCAGTCTAGGGTTGGGCTTAGGGCTAGGGTTAGGGTTATGCCTAGGGTTAGGGTTCACAAAACCACAAAGCCACGAGCTCCAGGGATACTCACCATGCAAAAGGCAGGCCATGTTGAGCGTAGCACATCCAAATCCCCTCTCCCTCTTCGTCATTCTGCTCGGAACTCCCCACAGCCCAATGCCCGATTACTGGCTCAGTCTAGGGTTGGGCTTAGGGCTAGGGTTAGGGTTATGCCTAGGGTTAGGGTTCACAAAACCACAAAGCCAGGAGCTCCAGGGATACTCACCATGCAAAAGGCAGGCCAAGTTGAGCCTAGCACATCCAAATTCCCTCTCCCTCTTCTTCATTCTGCTCGGAACTCCCCACAGCCCAATGCCCGATTACTGGCTCAGTCTAGGGTTAGGCTTAGGGCTAGGGTTAGGGTTATGCCTAGGGTTAGGGTTCACAAAACCACAAAGCCAGGAGCTCCAGGGATACTCACCATGCAAAAGGCAGGCCAAGTTGAGCGTAGCACATCCAAATCCTTGCTCCCTCTTCGTCATTCTGCTCGGAACTCCCCACAGCCCAATGCCCGATTTCTGCCTCAGTCTAGGGTTAGGCTTAGGGCTAGGGTTAGGGTTATGCCTAGGGTTAGGGTTCAGAAAACCACAAAGCCAGGAGCTCCAGGGATACTCACCATGCAAAATGCAGGCCAAGTTGAGCGTAGCACATCCAAATCCCCTCTCCCTCTTCGTCATTCTGCTCGGAACTCCCCACAGCCCAATGCCCGATTTCTGCCTCAGTCTAGGGTTATGGTTAGGGCTAGGGTTAGGGTTATGCCTAGGGTTAGGCTTCAGAAAACCACAAAGCCAGGAGCTCCAGGGATACTCACCATGCAAAAGGCAGGCCAAGTTGAGCGTAGCACATCCAAATCCTTGCTCCGTCTTCGTCATTCTGCTCGGAACTCCCCACAGCCCAATGCCCGATTTCTGCCTCAGTCTAGGGTTAGGCTTAGGGCTAGGGTTAGGGTTATGCCTAGGGTTAGGGTTATGCCTAGGGTTAGGGTTCACAAAACCACAAAGCCAGGAGCTCCAGGGATACTCACCATGCAAAAGGCAGGCCAAGTTGAGCGTAGCACATCCAAATCCTTGCTCCCTCTTCGTCATTCTGCTCGGAACTCCCCACAGCCCAATGCCCGATTACTGCCTCAGTCTAGGGTTAGGCTTAGGGCTAGGGTTAGGGTTATGCCTAGGGTTAGGGTTCACAAAACCACAAAGCCAGGAGCTCCAGGGATACCATGCAAAAGGCAGGCCAAGTTGAGCGTAGCACATCCAAATCCTTGCTCCCTCTTCTTCATTCTGCTCGGAACTCCCCATAGCCCAATGCCCGATTTCTGCCTCCGTCTAGGGTTAGGCTTAGGGCTAGGGTTAGGGTTATGCCTAGGGTTAGGCTTCAGAAAACCACAAAGCCAGGAGCTCCAGGGATACTCACCATGCAAAAGGCAGGCCGAGTTGAGCGTAGCACATCCAAATCCTTGCTCCCTCTTCGTCATTCTGCTCGGAACTCACCACAGCCCAATGCCCGATTACTGGCTCAGTCTAGGGTTAGGCTTAGGGCTAGGGTTAGGGTTATGCCTAGGGTTAGGGTTCACAAAACCACAAAGCCAGGAGCTCCAGGGATACTCACCATGCAAAAGGCAGGCCGAGTTGAGCGTAGCACATCCAAATCCTTGCTCCCTCTTCGTCATTCTGCTTGGAACTCAGCACAGCCCAATGCCCGATTTCTGCCTCAGTCTAGGGTTAGGCTTAGGGCTAGGGTTAGGGTTATGCCTAGGGTTACGCTTCAGAAAACCACAAAGCCAGGAGCTCCAGGGATACTCACCATGCAAAAGGCAGGCCGAGTTGAGCGTAGCACATCCAAATCCTTGCTCCCTCTTTGTCATTCTGCTCCGAACTCACCACAGCCCAATGCCCGATTTCTGCCTCAGTCTAGGGTTAGGCTTAGGGCTAGGGTTAGGGTTATGCCTAGGGTTAGGCTTCAGAAAACCACAAAGCCAGGAGCTCCAGGTATACTCACCATGCAAAAGGCAGGCCGAGTTGAGCGTAGCACATCCAAATCCTTGCTCCCTCTTCGTCATTCTGCTCGGAACTCCCCACAGCCCAATGCCCGATTTCTGCCTCAGTCTAGGGTTAAGCTTAGGGCTGGGGTTAGGGTTATGCCTAGGGTTAGGGTTCTGCCTAGGGTTAGGGTTCACAAAACCACAAAGCCAGGAGCTCCAGGGATACCATGCAAAAGGCAGGCCAAGTTGAGCGTAGCACATCCAAATCCTTGCTCCCTCTTCGTCATTCTGCTCGGAACTCACCACAGCCCAATGCCTGATTTCTGCCTCAGTCTAGGGTTAGGCTTAGGGCTAGGGTTAGGGTTATGCCAAGGGTTAGGGTTCAGAAAACCACAAAGCCAGGAGCTCCAGGGATACTCACCATGCAAAAGGCAGGCCAAGTTGAGCGTAGCACATCCAAATCCTTGCTCCCTCTTTGTCATTCTGCTCCGAACTCACCACAGCCCAATGCCCGATTACTGGCTCAGTCTAGGCTTAGGCTTAGGGCTAGGGTTAGGGTTATGCCTAGGGTTAGGCTTCAGAAAACCACAAAGCCAGGAGCTCCAGGTATACTCACCATGCAAAAGGCAGGCCAAGTTGAGCGCAGCACATCCAAATCCTTGCTCCCTCTTCTTCATTCTGCTCGGAACTCCCCACAGCCCAATGCCCGATTTCTGCCTCAGTCTAGGGTTAGGCTTAGGGCTAGGGTTAGGGCTATGCCTAGGGTTAGGGTTCACAAAACCACAAAGCCAGGAGCTCCAGGGATACTAACCATGCAAAAGGCAGGCCGAGCTGAGCGTAGCACATCCAAATCCTTGCTCCCTCTTTGTCATTCTGCTCCGAACTCACCACAGCCCAATGCCTTATTTCTGCCTCAGTCTAGGGTTAGGCTTAGGGCTAGGGTTAGGGTTATGCCTAGGGTTAGGCTTCAGAAAACCACAAAGCCAGGAGCTCCAGGGATACTCACCATGCAAAAGGCAGGCCAAGTTGAGCATAGCACATCCAAATCCTTGCTCCCTCTTTGTCATTCTGCTCGGAACTCACCACAGCCCAATGCCCGATTACTGCCTCAGTCTAGGGTTAGGCTTAGGGCTAGGGTTAGGGTTATGCCTAGGGTTAGTGTTCACAAAACCACAAAGCCAGGAGCTCCAGGGATACTCACCATGCAAAAGGCAGGCCAAGTTGAGCGTAGCACATCCAAATCCTTGCTCCCTCTTCGTCATTCTGCTCGGAACTCACCACAGCCCAATGCCCGATTACTGCCTCAGTCTAGGGTTAGGCTTAGGGCTAGGGTTAGGGTTATGCCTAGGGTTACGCTTCAGAAAACCACAAAGCCAGGAGCTCCAGGGATACTCACCATGCAAAAGGCAGGCCAAGTTGAGTGTAGCACATCCAAATCCTTGCTCCCTCTTCTTCATTCTGCTCGGAACTCCCCACAGCCCAATGCCCGATTTCTGCCTCAGTCTAGGGTTAGGCTTAGGGCTAGGGTTAGGGTTATGCCTAGGGTTAGGCTTCAGAAAACCACAAAGCCAGGAGCTCCAGGGATACTCACCATGCAAAAGGCAGGCCAAGTTGAGCGCAGCACATCCAAATCCTTGCTCCCTCTTCGTCATTCTGCTCGGAACTCCCCACAGCCCAATGCCCGATTACTGCCTCAGTCTAGGGTTAGGCTTAGGGCTAGGGTTAGGGTTATGCCTAGGGTTAGGCTTCAGAAAACCACAAAGCCAGGAGCTCCAGGGATACTCACCATGCAAAAGGCAGACCGAGTTGAGCGTAGCACATCCAAATCCTTGCTCCCTCTTCGTCATTCTGCTCGGAACTCACCACAGCCCAATGCCTGATTTCTGCCTCAGTCTAGGGTTAGGCTTAGGGCTAGGGTTAGGGTTATGCCTAGGGTTAGGGTTCTGCCTAGGGTTAGGGTTCACAAAACCACAAAGCCAGGAGCTCCAGGGATACTCACCATGCAAAAGGCAGGCCAAGTTGAGCGTAGCACATCCAAATCCCCTCTCCCTCTTCGTCATTCTGCTCGGAACTCACCACAGCCCAATGCCCGATTTCTGCCTCAGTCTAGGGTTATGCTTAGGGCTAGGGTTAGGGTTATGCCTAGGGTTAGGGTTCACAAAACCACAAAGCCAGGAGCTCCAGGGATACTCACCATGCAAAAGGCAGGCCACGTTGAGCGTAGCACATCCAAATCCTTGCTCCCTCTTTGTCATTCTGCTCCGAACTCACCACAGCCCAATGCCTGATTTCTGCCTCAGTCTAGGGTTAGGCTTAGGGCTAGGGTTAGGGTTATGCCTAGGGTTAGGCTTCAGAAAACCACAAAGCCAGGAGCTCCAGGGATACTCACCATGCAAAAGGCAGGCCAAGTTGAGCGTAGCACATCCAAATCCTTGCTCCCTCTTCGTCATTCTGCTCGGAACTCCCCACAGCCCAATGCCCGATTACTGCCTCAGTCTAGGGTTAGGCTTAGGGCTAGGGTTAGGGCTATGCCTAGGGTTAGGGTTCAGAAAACCACAAAGCCAGGAGCTCCAGGGATACTCACCATGCAAAAGGCAGGCCAAGTTGAGCGTAGCACATCCAAATCCTTGCTCCCTCTTCGTCATTCTGCTCAGAACTCACCACAGCCCAATGCCTGATTTCTGCCTCAGTCTAGGGTTAGGCTTAGGGCTAGGGTTAGGGTTATGCCTAGGGTTAGGGTTCTGCCTAGGGTTAGGGTTCACAAAACCACAAAGCCAGGAGCTCCAGGGATACTCACCATGCAAAAGGCAGGCCAAGTTGAGCGTAGCACATCCAAATCCCCTCTCCCTCTTCGTCATTCTGCTCAGAACTCACCACAGCCCAATGCCCGATTTCTGCCTCAGTCTAGGGTTAGGCTTAGGGCTAGGGTTAGGGTTATGCCTAGGGTTAGGGTTCAGAAAACCACAAAGCCAGGAGCTCCTGGGATACTCACCATGCAAAAGGCAGGCCAAGTTGAGCGTAGCACATCCAAATCCCCTCTCCCTCTTCGTCATTCTGCTCGGAACTCACCACAGCCCAATGCCCGATTTCTGCCTCAGTCTAGGGTTATGCTTAGGGCTAGGGTTAGGGTTATGCCTAGGGTTAGGGTTCACAAAACCACAAAGCCAGGAGCTCCAGGGATACTCACCATGCAAAAGGCAGGCCAAGTTGAGCGTAGCACATCCAAATCCTTGCTCCCTCTTTGTCATTCTGCTCCGAACTCACCACAGCCCAATGCCTGATTTCTGCCTCAGTCTAGGGTTAGGCTTAGGGCTAGGGTTAGGGTTATGCCTAGGGTTAGGCTTCAGAAAACCACAAAGCCAGGAGCTCCAGGTATACTCACCATGCAAAAGGCAGGCCAAGTTGAGCGCAGCACATCCAAATCCTTGCTCCCTCTTCTTCATTCTGCTCGGAACTCCCCACAGCCCAATGCCCGATTTCTGCCTCAGTCTAGGGTTAGGCTTAGGGCTAGGGTTAGGGCTATGCCTAGGGTTAGGGTTCACAAAACCACAAAGCCAGGAGCTCCAGGGATACTAACCATGCAAAAGGCAGGCCGAGCTGAGCGTAGCACATCCAAATCCTTGCTCCCTCTTTGTCATTCTGCTCCAAACTCACCACAGCCCAATGCCTTATTTCTGCCTCAGTCTAGGGTTAGGCTTAGGGCTAGGGTTAGGGTTATGCCTAGGGTTAGGCTTCAGAAAACCACAAAGCCAGGAGCTCCAGGGATACTCACCATGCAAAAGGCAGGCCAAGTTGAGCCTAGCACATCCAAATCCTTGCTCCCTCTTCGTCATTCTGCTCGGAACTCACCACAGCCCAATGCCCGATTACTGCCTCAGTCTAGGGTTAGGCTTAGGGCTAGGGTTAGGGTTATGCCTAGGGTTAGTGTTCACAAAACCACAAAGCCAGGAGCTCCAGGGATACTCACCATGCAAAAGGCAGGCCAAGTTGAGCGTAGCACATCCAAATCCTTGCTCCCTCTTCGTCATTCTGCTCGGAACTCACCACAGCCCAATGCCCGATTACTGCCTCAGTCTAGGGTTAGGCTTAGGGCTAGGGTTAGGGTTATGCCTAGGGTTACGCTTCAGAAAACCACAAAGCCAGGAGCTCCAGGGATACTCACCATGCAAAAGGCAGGCCAAGTTGAGTGTAGCACATCCAAATCCTTGCTCCCTCTTCTTCATTCTGCTCGGAACTCCCCACAGCCCAATGCCCGATTTCTGCCTCAGTCTAGGGTTAGGCTTAGGGCTAGGGTTAGGGTTATGCCTAGGGTTAGGCTTCAGAAAACCACAAAGCCAGGAGCTCCAGGGATACTCACCATGCAAAAGGCAGGCCAAGTTGAGCGCAGCACATCCAAATCCTTGCTCCCTCTTCGTCATTCTGCTCGGAACTCCCCACAGCCCAATGCCCGATTACTGCCTCAGTCTAGGGTTAGGCTTAGGGCTAGGGTTAGGGTTATGCCTAGGGTTAGGCTTCAGAAAACCACAAAGCCAGGAGCTCCAGGGATACTCACCATGCAAAAGGCAGACCGAGTTGAGCGTAGCACATCCAAATCCTTGCTCCCTCTTCGTCATTCTGCTCGGAACTCACCACAGCCCAATGCCTGATTTCTGCCTCAGTCTAGGGTTAGGCTTAGGGCTAGGGTTAGGGTTATGCCTAGGGTTAGGGTTCTGCCTAGGGTTAGGGTTCACAAAACCACAAAGCCAGGAGCTCCAGGGATACTCACCATGCAAAAGGCAGGCCAAGTTGAGCGTAGCACATCCAAATCCCCTCTCCCTCTTCGTCATTCTGCTCGGAACTCACCACAGCCCAATGCCCGATTTCTGCCTCAGTCTAGGGTTATGCTTAGGGCTAGGGTTAGGGTTATGCCTAGGGTTAGGGTTCACAAAACCACAAAGCCAGGAGCTCCAGGGATACTCACCATGCAAAAGGCAGGCCACGTTGAGCGTAGCACATCCAAATCCTTGCTCCCTCTTTGTCATTCTGCTCCGAACTCACCACAGCCCAATGCCCGATTACTGCCTCAGTCTAGGGTTAGGCTTAGGGCTAGGGTTAGGGTTATGCCTAGGGTTAGGGTTCAGAAAACCACAAAGCCAGGAGCTCCAGGGATACTCACCATGCAAAAGGCAGGCCAAGTTGAGCGTAGCACATCCAAATCCTTGCTCCCTCTTCGTCATTCTGCTCGGAACTCCCCACAGCCCAATGCCCGATTACTGCCTCAGTCTAGGGTTAGGCTTAGGGCTAGGGTTAGGGCTATGCCTAGGGTTAGGGTTCAGAAAACCACAAAGCCAGGAGCTCCAGGGATACTCACCATGCAAAAGGCAGGCCAAGTTGAGCGTAGCACATCCAAATCCTTGCTCCCTCTTCGTCATTCTGCTCAGAACTCACCACAGCCCAATGCCTGATTTCTGCCTCAGTCTAGGGTTAGGCTTAGGGCTAGGGTTAGGGTTATGCCTAGGGTTAGGGTTCTGCCTAGGGTTAGGGTTCACAAAACCACAAAGCCAGGAGCTCCAGGGATACTCACCATGCAAAAGGCAGGCCAAGTTGAGCGTAGCACATCCAAATCCCCTCTCCCTCTTCGTCATTCTGCTCAGAACTCACCACAGCCCAATGCCCGATTTCTGCCTCAGTCTAGGGTTAGGCTTAGGGCTAGGGTTAGGGTTATGCCTAGGGTTAGGGTTCAGAAAACCACAAAGCCAGGAGCTCCTGGGATACTCACCATGCAAAAGGCAGGCCAAGTTGAGCGTAGCACATCCAAATCCCCTCTCCCTCTTCGTCATTCTGCTCGGAACTCACCACAGCCCAATGCCCGATTTCTGCCTCAGTCTAGGGTTATGCTTAGGGCTAGGGTTAGGGTTATGCCTAGGGTTAGGGTTCAGAAAACCACAAAGCCAGGAGCTCCAGGGATACTCACCATGCAAAAGGCAGGCCGAGTTGAGCGTAGCACATCCAAATCCTTGCTCCCTCTTTGTCATTCTGCTCCGAACTCACCACAGCCCAATGCCTGATTTCTGCCTCAGTCTAGGGTTAGGCTTAGGGCTAGGGTTAGGGTTATGCCTAGGGTTAGGGTTCTGCCTAGGGTTAGGGTTCACAAAACCACAAAGCCAGGAGCTCCAGGGATACTCACCATGCAAAAGGCAGGCCAAGTTGAGCGTAGCACATCCAAATCCCCTCTCCCTCTTCGTCATTCTGCTCGGAACTCACCACAGCCCAATGCCCGATTTCTGCCTCAGTCTAGGGTTATGCTTAGGGCTAGGGTTAGGGTTATGCCTAGGGTTAGGGTTCACAAAACCACAAAGCCAGGAGCTCCAGGGATACTCACCATGCAAAAGGCAGGCCACGTTGAGCGTAGCACATCCAAATCCTTGCTCCCTCTTTGTCATTCTGCTCCGAACTCACCACAGCCCAATGCCTGATTTCTGCCTCAGTCTAGGGTTAGGCTTAGGGCTAGGGTTAGGGTTATGCCTAGGGTTAGGCTTCAGAAAACCACAAAGCCAGGAGCTCCAGGGATACTCACCATGCAAAAGGCAGGCCAAGTTGAGCGTAGCACATCCAAATCCTTGCTCCCTCTTCGTCATTCTGCTCGGAACTCCCCACAGCCCAATGCCCGATTACTGCCTCAGTCTAGGGTTAGGCTTAGGGCTAGGGTTAGGGCTATGCCTAGGGTTAGGGTTCAGAAAACCACAAAGCCAGGAGCTCCAGGGATACTCACCATGCAAAAGGCAGGCCAAGTTGAGCGTAGCACATCCAAATCCTTGCTCCCTCTTCGTCATTCTGCTCAGAACTCACCACAGCCCAATGCCTGATTTCTGCCTCAGTCTAGGGTTAGGCTTAGGGCTAGGGTTAGGGTTATGCCTAGGGTTAGGGTTCTGCCTAGGGTTAGGGTTCACAAAACCACAAAGCCAGGAGCTCCAGGGATACTCACCATGCAAAAGGCAGGCCAAGTTGAGCGTAGCACATCCAAATCCCCTCTCCCTCTTCGTCATTCTGCTCAGAACTCACCACAGCCCAATGCCCGATTTCTGCCTCAGTCTAGGGTTAGGCTTAGGGCTAGGGTTAGGGTTATGCCTAGGGTTAGGGTTCAGAAAACCACAAAGCCAGGAGCTCCTGGGATACTCACCATGCAAAAGGCAGGCCAAGTTGAGCGTAGCACATCCAAATCCCCTCTCCCTCTTCGTCATTCTGCTCGGAACTCACCACAGCCCAATGCCCGATTTCTGCCTCAGTCTAGGGTTATGCTTAGGGCTAGGGTTAGGGTTATGCCTAGGGTTAGGGTTCACAAAACCACAAAGCCAGGAGCTCCAGGGATACTCACCATGCAAAAGGCAGGCCAAGTTGAGCGTAGCACATCCAAATCCTTGCTCCCTCTTTGTCATTCTGCTCCGAACTCACCACAGCCCAATGCCTGATTTCTGCCTCAGTCTAGGGTTAGGCTTAGGGCTAGGGTTAGGGTTATGCCTAGGGTTAGGCTTCAGAAAACCACAAAGCCAGGAGCTCCAGGGATACTCACCATGCAAAAGGCAGGCCAAGTTGAGCGTAGCACATCCAAATCCTTGCTCCCTCTTCGTCATTCTGCTCGGAACTCCCCACAGCCCAATGCCCGATTACTGCCTCAGTCTAGGGTTAGGCTTAGGGCTAGGGTTAGGGCTATGCCTAGGGTTAGGGTTCAGAAAACCACAAAGCCAGGAGCTCCAGGGATACTCACCATGCAAAAGGCAGGCCAAGTTGAGCGTAGCACATCCAAATCCTTGCTCCCTCTTCGTCATTCTGCTCAGAACTCACCACAGCCCAATGCCTGATTTCTGCCTCAGTCTAGGGTTAGGCTTAGGGCTAGGGTTAGGGTTATGCCTAGGGTTAGGGTTCTGCCTAGGGTTAGGGTTCACAAAACCACAAAGCCAGGAGCTCCAGGGATACTCACCATGCAAAAGGCAGGCCAAGTTGAGCGTAGCACATCCAAATCCCCTCTCCCTCTTCGTCATTCTGCTCAGAACTCACCACAGCCCAATGCCCGATTTCTGCCTCAGTCTAGGGTTAGGCTTAGGGCTAGGGTTAGGGTTATGCCTAGGGTTAGGGTTCAGAAAACCACAAAGCCAGGAGCTCCTGGGATACTCACCATGCAAAAGGCAGGCCAAGTTGAGCGTAGCACATCCAAATCCCCTCTCCCTCTTCGTCATTCTGCTCGGAACTCACCACAGCCCAATGCCCGATTTCTGCCTCAGTCTAGGGTTATGCTTAGGGCTAGGGTTAGGGTTATGCCTAGGGTTAGGGTTCACAAAACCACAAAGCCAGGAGCTCCAGGGATACTCACCATGCAAAAGGCAGGCCAAGTTGAGCGTAGCACATCCAAATCCTTGCTCCCTCTTTGTCATTCTGCTCCGAACTCACCACAGCCCAATGCCTGATTTCTGCCTCAGTCTAGGGTTAGGCTTAGGGCTAGGGTTAGGGTTATGCCTAGGGTTAGGCTTCAGAAAACCACAAAGCCAGGAGCTCCAGGTATACTCACCATGCAAAAGGCAGGCCAAGTTGAGCGCAGCACATCCAAATCCTTGCTCCCTCTTCTTCATTCTGCTCGGAACTCCCCACAGCCCAATGCCCGATTTCTGCCTCAGTCTAGGGTTAGGCTTAGGGCTAGGGTTAGGGCTATGCCTAGGGTTAGGGTTCACAAAACCACAAAGCCAGGAGCTCCAGGGATACTAACCATGCAAAAGGCAGGCCAAGTTGAGCCTAGCACATCCAAATCCTTGCTCCCTCTTCGTCATTCTGCTCGGAACTCACCACAGCCCAATGCCCGATTACTGCCTCAGTCTAGGGTTAGGCTTAGGGCTAGGGTTAGGGTTATGCCTAGGGTTAGTGTTCACAAAACCACAAAGCCAGGAGCTCCAGGGATACTCACCATGCAAAAGGCAGGCCAAGTTGAGCGTAGCACATCCAAATCCTTGCTCCCTCTTCGTCATTCTGCTCGGAACTCACCACAGCCCAATGCCCGATTACTGCCTCAGTCTAGGGTTAGGCTTAGGGCTAGGGTTAGGGTTATGCCTAGGGTTACGCTTCAGAAAACCACAAAGCCAGGAGCTCCAGGGATACTCACCATGCAAAAGGCAGGCCAAGTTGAGCGCAGCACATCCAAATCCTTGCTCCCTCTTCGTCATTCTGCTCGGAACTCCCCACAGCCCAATGCCCGATTACTGCCTCAGTCTAGGGTTAGGCTTAGGGCTAGGGTTAGGGTTATGCCTAGGGTTAGGCTTCAGAAAACCACAAAGCCAGGAGCTCCAGGGATACTCACCATGCAAAAGGCAGACCGAGTTGAGCGTAGCACATCCAAATCCTTGCTCCCTCTTCGTCATTCTGCTCGGAACTCACCACAGCCCAATGCCTGATTTCTGCCTCAGTCTAGGGTTAGGCTTAGGGCTAGGGTTAGGGTTATGCCTAGGGTTAGGGTTCTGCCTAGGGTTAGGGTTCACAAAACCACAAAGCCAGGAGCTCCAGGGATACTCACCATGCAAAAGGCAGGCCAAGTTGAGCGTAGCACATCCAAATCCCCTCTCCCTCTTCGTCATTCTGCTCGGAACTCACCACAGCCCAATGCCCGATTTCTGCCTCAGTCTAGGGTTATGCTTAGGGCTAGGGTTAGGGTTATGCCTAGGGTTAGGGTTCACAAAACCACAAAGCCAGGAGCTCCAGGGATACTCACCATGCAAAAGGCAGGCCACGTTGAGCGTAGCACATCCAAATCCTTGCTCCCTCTTTGTCATTCTGCTCCGAACTCACCACAGCCCAATGCCCGATTACTGCCTCAGTCTAGGGTTAGGCTTAGGGCTAGGGTTAGGGTTATGCCTAGGGTTAGGCTTCAGAAAACCACAAAGCCAGGAGCTCCAGGGATACTCACCATGCAAAAGGCAGGCCAAGTTGAGCGCAGCACATCCAAATCCTTGCTCCCTCTTCGTCATTCTGCTCGGAACTCCCCACAGCCCAATGCCCGATTACTGCCTCAGTCTAGGGTTAGGCTTAGGGCTAGGGTTAGGGTTATGCCTAGGGTTAGGCTTCAGAAAACCACAAAGCCAGGAGCTCCAGGGATACTCACCATGCAAAAGGCAGACCGAGTTGAGCGTAGCACATCCAAATCCTTGCTCCCTCTTCGTCATTCTGCTCGGAACTCACCACAGCCCAGTGCCTGATTTCTGCCTCAGTCTAGGGTTAGGCTTAGGGCTAGGGTTAGGGTTATGCCTAGGGTTAGGGTTCTGCCTAGGGTTAGGGTTCACAAAACCACAAAGCCAGGAGCTCCAGGGATACTCACCATGCAAAAGGCAGGCCAAGTTGAGCGTAGCACATCCAAATCCCCTCTCCCTCTTCGTCATTCTGCTCGGAACTCACCACAGCCCAATGCCCGATTTCTGCCTCAGTCTAGGGTTATGCTTAGGGCTAGGGTTAGGGTTATGCCTAGGGTTAGGGTTCACAAAACCACAAAGCCAGGAGCTCCAGGGATACTCACCATGCAAAAGGCAGGCCACGTTGAGCGTAGCACATCCAAATCCTTGCTCCCTCTTTGTCATTCTGCTCCGAACTCACCACAGCCCAATGCCTGATTTCTGCCTCAGTCTAGGGTTAGGCTTAGGGCTAGGGTTAGGGTTATGCCTAGGGTTAGGGTTCACAAAACCACAAAGCCAGGAGCTCCAGGGATACTCACCATGCAAAAGGCAGGCCAAGTTGAGCGTAGCACATCCAAATCCTTGCTCCCTCTTCGTCATTCTGCTCGGAACTCCCCACAGCCCAATGCCCGATTACTGCCTCAGTCTAGGGTTAGGCTTAGGGCTAGGGTTAGGGCTATGCCTAGGGTTAGGGTTCAGAAAACCACAAAGCCAGGAGCTCCAGGGATACTCACCATGCAAAAGGCAGGCCAAGTTGAGCGTAGCACATCCAAATCCTTGCTCCCTCTTCGTCATTCTGCTCAGAACTCACCACAGCCCAATGCCTGATTTCTGCCTCAGTCTAGGGTTAGGCTTAGGGCTAGGGTTAGGGTTATGCCTAGGGTTAGGGTTCTGCCTAGGGTTAGGGTTCACAAAACCACAAAGCCAGGAGCTCCAGGGATACTCACCATGCAAAAGGCAGGCCAAGTTGAGCGTAGCACATCCAAATCCCCTCTCCCTCTTCGTCATTCTGCTCAGAACTCACCACAGCCCAATGCCCGATTTCTGCCTCAGTCTAGGGTTAGGCTTAGGGCTAGGGTTAGGGTTATGCCTAGGGTTAGGGTTCAGAAAACCACAAAGCCAGGAGCTCCTGGGATACTCACCATGCAAAAGGCAGGCCAAGTTGAGCGTAGCACATCCAAATCCCCTCTCCCTCTTCGTCATTCTGCTCGGAACTCACCACAGCCCAATGCCCGATTTCTGCCTCAGTCTAGGGTTATGCTTAGGGCTAGGGTTAGGGTTATGCCTAGGGTTAGGGTTCACAAAACCACAAAGCCAGGAGCTCCAGGGATACTCCCCATGCAAAAGGCAGGCCGAGTTGAGCGTAGCACATCCAAATCCTTGCTCCCTCTTTGTCATTCTGCTCCGAACTCACCACAGCCCAATGCCTGATTTCTGCCTCAGTCTAGGGTTAGGCTTAGGGCTAGGGTTAGGGTTATGCCTAGGGTTAGGCTTCAGAAAACCACAAAGCCAGGAGCTCCAGGGATACTCACCATGCAAAAGGCAGGCCAAGTTGAGCGTAGCACATCCAAATCCTTGCTCCCTCTTCGTCATTCTGCTCGGAACTCACCACAGCCCAATGCCCGATTACTGCCTCAGTCTAGGGTTAGGCTTAGGGCTAGGGTTAGGGCTATGCCTAGGGTTAGGCTTCAGAAAACCACAAAGCCAGGAGCTCCAGGGATACTCACCATGCAAAAGGCAGGCCAAGTTGAGCCTAGCACATCCAAATCCTTGCTCCCTCTTCGTCATTCTGCTCAGAACTCACCACAGCCCAATGCCCGATTACTGCCTCAGTCTAGGGTTAGGGTTATGCCTAGGGTTAGGGTTATGCCTAGGGTTAGGCTTCAGAAAACCACAAAGCCAGGAGCTCCAGGGAAACTCACCATGCAAAAGGCAGGCCGAGTTGAGCGTAGCACATCCAAATCCTTGCTCCCTCTTCGTCATTCTGCTCGGAACTCACCACAGCCCAATGCCCGATTTCTGCCTCAGTCTAGGGTTAGGCTTAGGGCTAGGGTTAGGGTTATGCCTACGGTTAGGCTTCAGAAAACCACAAAGCCAGGAGCTCCAGGGATACCATGCAAAAGGCAGGCCAAGTTGAGCGTCGCACATCCAAATCCTTGCTCCCTCTTTGTCATTCTGCTCGGAACTCACCACAGCCCAATGCCCAATTACTGGCTCAGTCTAGGGTTAGGCTTAGGGCTAGGGTTAGGGTTATGCCTAGGGTTAGGGTTCACAAAACCACAAAGCCAGGAGCTCCAGGGATACCATGCAAAAGGCAGGCCAAGTTGAGCCTAGCACATCCAAATCCTTGCTCCCTCTTTGTCATTCTGCTAGGAACTCACCACAGCCCAATGCCCGATTTCTGCCTCAGTCTAGGGTTAGGCTTAGGGCTGGGGTTAGGGTTATGCCTAGGGTTAGGCTTCAGAAAACCACAAAGCCAGGAGCTCCAGGGATACCATGCAAAAGGCAGGCCAAGTTGAGCGTAGCACATCCAAATCCTTGCTCCCTCTTCTTCATTCTGCTCGGAACTCCCCACAGCCCAATGCCCGATTTCTGCCTCAGTCTAGGGTTAGGCTTAGGGCTAGGGTTAGGGTTATGCCTAGGGTTAGGGTTCACAAAACCACAAGGCCAGGAGCTCCAGGGATACTCACCATGCAAAAGGCAGGCCAAGTTGAGCGTAGCCAGTCCAAATCCTTGCTCCCTCTTCGTCATTCTGCTCGGAACTCCCCATAGCCCAATGCCCGATTTCTGCCTCAGTCTAGGGTTAGGCTTAGGGCTAGGGTTAGGGTTATGCCTAGGGTTAGGGTTCACAAAACCACAAAGCCAGGAGCTCCAGGGATACTCACCATGCAAAAGGCAGGCCAAGTTGAGCCTAGCACATCCAAATCCTTGCTCCCTCTTTGTCATTCTGCTCCGAACTCATCACAGCCCAATGCCCGATTACTGCCTCAGTCTAGGGTTAGGCTTAGGGCTAGGGTTAGGGTTATGCCTAGGGTTAGGGTTCACAAAACCACAAAGCCAGGAGCTCCAGGGATACCATGCAAAAGGCAGGCCAAGTTGAGCGTAGCACATCCAAATCCTTGCTCCCTCTTCTTCATTCTGCTCGGAACTCCCCATAGCCCAATGCCCGATTTCTGCCTCAGTCTAGGGTTAGGCTTAGGGCTAGGGTTAGGGTTATGCCTAGGGTTAGGCTTCAGAAAACCACAAAGCCAGGAGCTCCAGGGATACTCACCATGCAAAAGGCAGGCCGAGTTGAGCGTAGCACATCCAAATCCTTGCTCCCTCTTCGTCATTCTGCTCGGAACTCACCACAGCCCAATGCCCGATTACTGCCTCAGTCTAGGGTTAGGCTTAGGGCTAGGGTTAGGGTTATGCCTAGGGTTAGGGTTCACAAAACCACAAAGCCAGGAGCTCCAGGGATACTCACCATGCAAAAGGCAGGCCAAGTGGAGCGTAGCACATCCAAATCCTTGCTCCCTCTTTGTCATTCTGCTCGGAACTCACCACAGCCCAATGCCCGATTTCTGCCTCAGTCTAGGCTTAGGCTTAGGGCTAGGGTTAGGACTATGCCTAGGGTTAGGGTTCAGAAAACCACAAAGCCAGGAGCTCCAGGGATACTCACCATGCAAAAGGCAGGCCGAGTTGAGCGTAGCACATCCAAATCCTTGCTCCCTCTTTGTCATTCTGCTCCGAACTCACCACAGCCCAATGCCTTATTTCTGCCTCAGTCTAGGGTTAGGCTTAGGGCTAGGGTTAGGGTTATGCCTAGGGTTAGGGTTCTGCCTAGGGTTAGGGTTCACAAAACCACAAAGCCAGGAGCTCCAGGGGTACTCACCATGCAAAAGGCAGGCCAAGTTGAGCGTAGCCAGTCCAAATCCTTGCTCCCTCTTCGTCATTCTGCTCGGAACTCACCACAGCCCAATGCCCGATTTCTGCCTCAGTCTAGGGTTAGGCTTAGGGCTAGGGTTAGGGTTATGCCTAGGGTTAGGGTTCACAAAACCACAAAGCCAGGAGCTCCAGGGATACTCACCATGCAAAAGGCAGGCCAAGTTGAGCCTAGCACATCCAAATCCTTGCTCCCTCTTTGTCATTCTGCTCCGAACTCACCACAGCCCAATGCCCGATTACTGCCTCAGTCTAGGGTTAGGCTTAGGGCTAGGGTTAGGGTTATGCCTAGGGTTAGGGTTCACAAAACCACAAAGCCAGGAGCTCCAGGGATACCATGCAAAAGGCAGGCCGAGTTGAGCGTAGCACATCCAAATCCTTGGTCCCTCTTCTTCATTCTGCTCGGAACTCCCCATAGCCCAATGCCCGATTTCTGCCTCAGTCTAGGGTTAGGCTTAGGGCTAGGGTTAGGGTTATGCCTAGGGTTAGGCTTCAGAAAACCACAAAGCCAGGAGCTCCAGGGATACTCACCATGCAAAAGGCAGGCCGAGTTGAGCGTAGCACATCCAAATCCTTGCTCCCTCTTCGTCATTCTGCTTGGAACTCAGCACAGCCCAATGCCCGATTTCTGCCTCAGTCTAGGGTTAGGCTTAGGGCTAGGGTTAGGGTTATGCCTAGGGTTACGCTTCAGAAAACCACAAAGCCAGGAGCTCCAGGGATACTCACCATGCAAAAGGCAGGCCGAGTTGAGCGTAGCACATCCAAATCCTTGCTCCCTCTTCGTCATTCTGCTCGGAACTCCCCACAGCCCAATGCCCGATTTCTGCCTCAGTCTAGGGTTAGGCTTAGGGCTAGGGTTAGGGTTATGCCTAGGGTTAGGCTTCAGAAAACCACAAAGCCAGGAGCTCCAGGTATACTCACCATGCAAAAGGCAGGCCGAGTTGAGCGTAGCACATCCAAATCCTTGCTCCCTCTTCGTCATTCTGCTCGGAACTCCCCACAGCCCAATGCCCGATTTCTGCCTCAGTCTAGGGTTAGGCTTAGGGCTGGGGTTAGGGTTATGCCTAGGGTTAGGGTTCTGCCTAGGGTTAGGGTTCACAAAACCACAAAGCCAGGAGCTCCAGGGATACCATGCAAAAGGCAGGCCAAGTTGAGCGTAGCACATCCAAATCCTTGCTCCCTCTTCGTCATTCTGCTCGGAACTCACCACAGCCCAATGCCCGATTTCTGCCTCAGTCTAGGGTTAGGCTTAGGGCTAGGGTTAGGGTTATGCCGAGGGTTAGGGTTCAGAAAACCACAAAGCCAGGAGCTCCAGGGATACTCACCATGCAAAAGGCAGGCCGAGTTGAGCGTAGCACATCCAAATCCTTGCTCCCTCTTTGTCATTCTGCTCCGAACTCACCACAGCCCAATGCCCGATTTCTGCCTCAGTCTAGGCTTAGGCTTAGGGCTAGGGTTAGGGTTATGCCTAGGGTTACGCTTCAGAAAACCACAAAGCCAGGAGCTCCAGGTATACTCACCATGCAAAAGGAAGGCCAAGTTGAGCGCAGCACATCCAAATCCTTGCTCCCTCTTCTTCATTCTGCTCGGAACTCCCCACAGCCCAATGCCCGATTTCTGCCTCAGTCTAGGGTTAGGCTTAGGGCTAGGGTTAGGGCTATGCCTAGGGTTAGGGTTCACAAAACCACAAAGCCAGGAGCTCCAGGGATACTAACCATGCAAAAGGCAGGCCGAGCTGAGCGTAGCACATCCAAATCCTTGCTCCCTCTTTGTCATTCTGCTCCAAACTCACCACAGCCCAATGCCTTATTTCTGCCTCAGTCTAGGGTTAGGCTTAGGGCTAGGGTTAGGGTTATGCCTAGGGTTAGGCTTCAGAAAACCACAAAGCCAGGAGCTCCAGGGATACTCACCATGCAAAAGGCAGGCCAAGTTGAGCGTAGCACATCCAAATCCTTGCTCCCTCTTCGTCATTCTGCTCGGAACTCACCACAGCCCAATGCCCTATTACTGCCTCAGTCTAGGGTTAGGCTTAGGGCTAGGGTTAGGGTTATGCCTAGGGTTAGTGTTCACAAAACCACAAAGCCAGGAGCTCCAGGGATACTCACCATGCAAAAGGCAGGCCAAGTTGAGCGTAGCACATCCAAATCCTTGCTCCCTCTTCGTCATTCTGCTCGGAACTCACCACAGCCCAATGCCCGATTTCTGCCTCAGTCTAGGGTTAGGCTTAGGGCTAGGGTTAGGGTTATGCCTAGGGTTACGCTTCAGAAAACCACAAAGCCAGGAGCTCCAGGGATACTCACCATGCAAAAGGCAGGCCAAGTTGAGTGTAGCACATCCAAATCCTTGCTCCCTCTTTGTCATTCTGCTCCTAACTCCCCACAGCCCAATGCCCGATTTCTGCCTCAGTCTAGGGTTAGGCTTAGGGCTAGGGTTAGGGTTATGCCTAGGGTTAGGCTTCAGAAAACCACAAAGCCAGGAGCTCCAGGGATACTCACCATGCAAAAGGCAGGCCAAGTTGAGCGCAGCACATCCAAATCCTTGCTCCCTCTTCGTCATTCTGCTCGGAACTCCCCACAGCCCAATGCCCGATTACTGCCTCAGTCTAGGGTTAGGCTTAGGGCTAGGGTTAGGGTTATGCCTAGGGTTAGGCTTCAGAAAACCACAAAGCCAGGAGCTCCAGGGATACTCACCATGCAAAAGGCAGACCGAGTTGAGCGTAGCACATCCAAATCCTTGCTCCCTCTTCGTCATTCTGCTCGGAACTCACCACAGCCCAATGCCTGATTTCTGCCTCAGTCTAGGGTTAGGCTTAGGGCTAGGGTTAGGGTTATGCCTAGGGTTAGGGTTCTGCCTAGGGTTAGGGTTCACAAAACCACAAAGCCAGGAGCTCCAGGGATACTCACCATGCAAAAGGCAGGCCAAGTTGAGCGTAGCACATCCAAATCCCCTCTCCCTCTTCGTCATTCTGCTCGGAACTCACCACAGCCCAATGCCCGATTTCTGCCTCAGTCTAGGGTTATGCTTAGGGCTAGGGTTAGGGTTATGCCTAGGGTTAGGGTTCACAAAACCACAAAGCCAGGAGCTCCAGGGATACTCACCATGCAAAAGGCAGGCCACGTTGAGCGTAGCACATCCAAATCCTTGCTCCCTCTTTGTCATTCTGCTCCGAACTCACCACAGCCCAATGCCTGATTTCTGCCTCAGTCTAGGGTTAGGCTTAGGGCTAGGGTTAGGGTTATGCCTAGGGTTAGGCTTCAGAAAACCACAAAGCCAGGAGCTCCAGGGATACTCACCATGCAAAAGGCAGGCCAAGTTGAGCGTAGCACATCCAAATCCTTGCTCCCTCTTCGTCATTCTGCTCGGAACTCCCCACAGCCCAATGCCCGATTACTGCCTCAGTCTAGGGTTAGGCTTAGGGCTAGGGTTAGGGCTATGCCTAGGGTTAGGGTTCAGAAAACCACAAAGCCAGGAGCTCCAGGGATACTCACCATGCAAAAGGCAGGCCAAGTTGAGCGTAGCACATCCAAATCCTTGCTCCCTCTTCGTCATTCTGCTCAGAACTCACCACAGCCCAATGCCTGATTTCTGCCTCAGTCTAGGGTTAGGCTTAGGGCTAGGGTTAGGGTTATGCCTAGGGTTAGGGTTCTGCCTAGGGTTAGGGTTCACAAAACCACAAAGCCAGGAGCTCCAGGGATACTCACCATGCAAAAGGCAGGCCAAGTTGAGCGTAGCACATCCAAATCCCCTCTCCCTCTTCGTCATTCTGCTCGGAACTCACCACAGCCCAATGCTCGATTTCTGCCTCAGTCTAGGGTTAGGCTTAGGGCTAGGATTAGGGTTATGCTTAGGGTTGGGGTTCACAAAACCACAAAGCCAGGAGCTCCAGGGAAACTCACCATGCAAAAGGCAGGCCGAGTTGAGCGTAGCACATCCAAATCCTTGCTCCCTCTTCGTCATTCTGCTCGGAACTCACCACAGCCCAATGCCCGATTTCTGCCTCAGTCTAGGGTTAGGCTTAGGGCTAGGGTTAGGGTTATGCCTAGGGTTAGGCTTCAGAAAACCACAAAGCCAGGAGCTCCAGGGATACCATGCAAAAGGCAGGCCAAGTTGAGCGTCGCACATCCAAATCCTTGCTCCCTCTTTGTCATTCTGCTCGGAACTCCCCACAGCCCAATGCCCAATTACTGGCTCAGTCTAGGGTTAGGCTTAGGGCTAGGGTTAGGGTTATGCCTAGGGTTAGGGTTCACAAAACCACAAAGCCAGGAGCTCCAGGGATACTCACCATGCAAAAGGCAGGCCAAGTTGAGCGTAGCACATCCAAATCCTTGCTCCCTCTTTGTCATTCTGCTCGGAACTCACCACAGCCGAATGCCCGATTTCTGCCTCAGTCTAGGGTTAGGCTTAGGGCTAGGGTTAGGGTTATGCCTAGGGTTAGGGTTCACAAAACCACAAAGCCAGGAGCTCCAGGGATACTCACCATGCAAAAGGCAGGCTGAGTTGAGCGTAGCACATTCAAATCCTTGCTCCCTCTTCGTCATTCTGCTCGGAACTCACCACAGCCCAATGCCCGATTTCTGCCTCAGTCTAGGGTTAGGCTTGGGGCTAGGGTTAGGGTTATGCCTAGGGTTAGGGTTCACAAAACCACAAAGCCAGGAGCTCCAGGGATACTCACCATGCAAAAGGCAGGCCAAGTTGAGCGTAGCACATCCAAATCCTTGGTCCCTCTTTGTCATTCTGCTCGGAACTCACCACAGCCCAATGCCCGATTACTGGCTCAGTCTAGGGTTAGGCTTAGGGCTAGGGTTAGGGTTATGTCTAGGGTTAGGGTTATGCCTAGGATTAGGGTTCACAAAACCACAAAGCCAGGAGCTCCAGGGATACTCACCATGCAAAAGGCAGACCGAGTTGAGCGTAGCACATCCAAATCCTTGCTCCCTCTTCGTCATTCTGCTCGGAACTCACCACAGCCCAATGCCTGATTTCTGCCTCAGTCTAGGGTTAGGCTTAGGGCTAGGGTTAGGGTTATGCCTAGGGTTAGGCTTCAGAAAACCACAAAGCCAGGAGCTCCAGGGATACTCACCATGCAAAAGGCAGACCGAGTTGAGCGTAGCACATCCAAATCCTTGCTCCCTCTTCGTCATTCTGCTCGGAACTCACCACAGCCCAATGCCTGATTTCTGCCTCAGTCTAGGGTTAGGCTTAGGGCTAGGGTTAGGGTTATGCCTAGGGTTAGGCTTCAGAAAACCACAAAGCCAGGAGCTCCAGGGATACTCACCATGCAAAAGGCAGGCCAAGTTGAGCGCAGCACATCCAAATCCTTGCTCCCTCTTCGTCATTCTGCTCGGAACTCCCCACAGCCCAATGCCCGATTACTGCCTCAGTCTAGGGTTAGGCTTAGGGCTAGGGTTAGGGTTATGCCTAGGGTTAGGCTTCAGAAAACCACAAAGCCAGGAGCTCCAGGGATACTCACCATGCAAAAGGCAGACCGAGTTGAGCGTAGCACATCCAAATCCTTGCTCCCTCTTCGTCATTCTGCTCGGAACTCACCACAGCCCAATGCCTGATTTCTGCCTCAGTCTAGGGTTAGGCTTAGGGCTAGGGTTAGGGTTATGCCTAGGGTTAGGGTTCTGCCTAGGGTTAGGGTTCACAAAACCACAAAGCCAGGAGCTCCAGGGATACTCACCATGCAAAAGGCAGGCCAAGTTGAGCGTAGCACATCCAAATCCCCTCTCCCTCTTCGTCATTCTGCTCGGAACTCACCACAGCCCAATGCCCGATTTCTGCCTCAGTCTAGGGTTATGCTTAGGGCTAGGGTTAGGGTTATGCCTAGGGTTAGGGTTCACAAAACCACAAAGCCAGGAGCTCCAGGGATACTCACCATGCAAAAGGCAGGCCACGTTGAGCGTAGCACATCCAAATCCTTGCTCCCTCTTTGTCATTCTGCTCCGAACTCACCACAGCCCAATGCCTGATTTCTGCCTCAGTCTAGGGTTAGGCTTAGGGCTAGGGTTAGGGTTATGCCTAGGGTTAGGCTTCAGAAAACCACAAAGCCAGGAGCTCCAGGGATACTCACCATGCAAAAGGCAGGCCAAGTTGAGCGTAGCACATCCAAATCCTTGCTCCCTCTTCGTCATTCTGCTCGGAACTCCCCACAGCCCAATGCCCGATTACTGCCTCAGTCTAGGGTTAGGCTTAGGGCTAGGGTTAGGGCTATGCCTAGGGTTAGGGTTCAGAAAACCACAAAGCCAGGAGCTCCAGGGATACTCACCATGCAAAAGGCAGGCCAAGTTGAGCGTAGCACATCCAAATCCTTGCTCCCTCTTCGTCATTCTGCTCAGAACTCACCACAGCCCAATGCCTGATTTCTGCCTCAGTCTAGGGTTAGGCTTAGGGCTAGGGTTAGGGTTATGCCTAGGGTTAGGGTTCTGCCTAGGGTTAGGGTTCACAAAACCACAAAGCCAGGAGCTCCAGGGATACTCACCATGCAAAAGGCAGGCCAAGTTGAGCGTAGCACATCCAAATCCCCTCTCCCTCTTCGTCATTCTGCTCAGAACTCACCACAGCCCAATGCCCGATTTCTGCCTCAGTCTAGGGTTAGGCTTAGGGCTAGGGTTAGGGTTATGCCTAGGGTTAGGGTTCAGAAAACCACAAAGCCAGGAGCTCCTGGGATACTCACCATGCAAAAGGCAGGCCAAGTTGAGCGTAGCACATCCAAATCCCCTCTCCCTCTTCGTCATTCTGCTCGGAACTCACCACAGCCCAATGCCCGATTTCTGCCTCAGTCTAGGGTTATGCTTAGGGCTAGGGTTAGGGTTATGCCTAGGGTTAGGGTTCACAAAACCACAAAGCCAGGAGCTCCAGGGATACTCACCATGCAAAAGGCAGGCCAAGTTGAGCGTAGCACATCCAAATCCTTGCTCCCTCTTTGTCATTCTGCTCCGAACTCACCACAGCCCAATGCCTGATTTCTGCCTCAGTCTAGGGTTAGGCTTAGGGCTAGGGTTAGGGTTATGCCTAGGGTTAGGCTTCAGAAAACCACAAAGCCAGGAGCTCCAGGTATACTCACCATGCAAAAGGCAGGCCAAGTTGAGCGCAGCACATCCAAATCCTTGCTCCCTCTTCTTCATTCTGCTCGGAACTCCCCACAGCCCAATGCCCGATTTCTGCCTCAGTCTAGGGTTAGGCTTAGGGCTAGGGTTAGGGCTATGCCTAGGGTTAGGGTTCACAAAACCACAAAGCCAGGAGCTCCAGGGATACTAACCATGCAAAAGGCAGGCCGAGCTGAGCGTAGCACATCCAAATCCTTGCTCCCTCTTTGTCATTCTGCTCCAAACTCACCACAGCCCAATGCCTTATTTCTGCCTCAGTCTAGGGTTAGGCTTAGGGCTAGGGTTAGGGTTATGCCTAGGGTTAGGCTTCAGAAAACCACAAAGCCAGGAGCTCCAGGGATACTCACCATGCAAAAGGCAGGCCAAGTTGAGCCTAGCACATCCAAATCCTTGCTCCCTCTTTGTCATTCTGCTCGGAACTCACCACAGCCCAATGCCCGATTACTGCCTCAGTCTAGGGTTAGGCTTAGGGCTAGGGTTAGGGTTATGCCTAGGGTTAGTGTTCACAAAACCACAAAGCCAGGAGCTCCAGGGATACTCACCATGCAAAAGGCAGGCCAAGTTGAGCGTAGCACATCCAAATCCTTGCTCCCTCTTCGTCATTCTGCTCGGAACTCACCACAGCCCAATGCCCGATTACTGCCTCAGTCTAGGGTTAGGCTTAGGGCTAGGGTTAGGGTTATGCCTAGGGTTACGCTTCAGAAAACCACAAAGCCAGGAGCTCCAGGGATACTCACCATGCAAAAGGCAGGCCAAGTTGAGTGTAGCACATCCAAATCCTTGCTCCCTCTTCTTCATTCTGCTCGGAACTCCCCACAGCCCAATGCCCGATTTCTGCCTCAGTCTAGGGTTAGGCTTAGGGCTAGGGTTAGGGTTATGCCTAGGGTTAGGCTTCAGAAAACCACAAAGCCAGGAGCTCCAGGGATACTCACCATGCAAAAGGCAGGCCAAGTTGAGCGCAGCACATCCAAATCCTTGCTCCCTCTTCGTCATTCTGCTCGGAACTCCCCACAGCCCAATGCCCGATTACTGCCTCAGTCTAGGGTTAGGCTTAGGGCTAGGGTTAGGGTTATGCCTAGGGTTAGGCTTCAGAAAACCACAAAGCCAGGAGCTCCAGGGATACTCACCATGCAAAAGGCAGACCGAGTTGAGCGTAGCACATCCAAATCCTTGCTCCCTCTTCGTCATTCTGCTCGGAACTCACCACAGCCCAGTGCCTGATTTCTGCCTCAGTCTAGGGTTAGGCTTAGGGCTAGGGTTAGGGTTATGCCTAGGGTTAGGGTTCTGCCTAGGGTTAGGGTTCACAAAACCACAAAGCCAGGAGCTCCAGGGATACTCACCATGCAAAAGGCAGGCCAAGTTGAGCGTAGCACATCCAAATCCCCTCTCCCTCTTCGTCATTCTGCTCGGAACTCACCACAGCCCAATGCCCGATTTCTGCCTCAGTCTAGGGTTAGGCTTAGGGCTAGGGTTAGGGTTATGCCTAGGGTTAGGGTTCACAAAACCACAAAGCCAGGAGCTCCAGGGATACTCACCATGCAAAAGGCAGGCCACGTTGAGCGTAGCACATCCAAATCCTTGCTCCCTCTTCGTCATTCTGCTCCGAACTCACCACAGCCCAATGCCTGATTTCTGCCTCAGTCTAGGGTTAGGCTTAGGGCTAGGGTTAGGGTTATGCCTAGGGTTAGGGTTCACAAAACCACAAAGCCAGGAGCTCCAGGGATACTCACCATGCAAAAGGCAGGCCAAGTTGAGCGTAGCACATCCAAATCCTTGCTCCCTCTTCGTCATTCTGCTCGGAACTCCCCACAGCCCAATGCCCGATTACTGCCTCAGTCTAGGGTTAGGCTTAGGGCTAGGGTTAGGGCTATGCCTAGGGTTAGGGTTCAGAAAACCACAAAGCCAGGAGCTCCAGGGATACTCACCATGCAAAAGGCAGGCCAAGTTGAGCGTAGCACATCCAAATCCTTGCTCCCTCTTCGTCATTCTGCTCAGAACTCACCACAGCCCAATGCCTGATTTCTGCCTCAGTCTAGGGTTAGGCTTAGGGCTAGGGTTAGGGTTATGCCTAGGGTTAGGGTTCTGCCTAGGGTTAGGGTTCACAAAACCACAAAGCCAGGAGCTCCAGGGATACTCACCATGCAAAAGGCAGGCCAAGTTGAGCGTAGCACATCCAAATCCCCTCTCCCTCTTCGTCATTCTGCTCAGAACTCACCACAGCCCAATGCCCGATTTCTGCCTCAGTCTAGGGTTAGGCTTAGGGCTAGGGTTAGGGTTATGCCTAGGGTTAGGGTTCAGAAGACCACAAAGCCAGGAGCTCCTGGGATACTCACCATGCAAAAGGCAGGCCAAGTTGAGCGTAGCACATCCAAATCCCCTCTCCCTCTTCGTCATTCTGCTCGGAACTCACCACAGCCCAATGCCCGATTTCTGCCTCAGTCTAGGGTTATGCTTAGGGCTAGGGTTAGGGTTATGCCTAGGGTTAGGGTTCAGAAAACCACAAAGCCAGGAGCTCCAGGGATACTCCCCATGCAAAAGGCAGGCCGAGTTGAGCGTAGCACATCCAAATCCTTGCTCCCTCTTCGTCATTCTGCTCAGAACTCACCACAGCCCAATGCCTGATTTCTGCCTCAGTCTAGGGTTAGGCTTAGGGCTAGGGTTAGGGTTATGCCTAGGGTTAGGCTTCAGAAAACCACAAAGCCAGGAGCTCCAGGGATACTCACCATGCAAAAGGCAGGCCAAGTTGAGCGTAGCACATCCAAATCCTTGCTCCCTCTTCGTCATTCTGCTCGGAACTCACCACAGCCCAATGCCCGATTACTGCCTCAGTCTAGGGTTAGGCTTAGGGCTAGGGTTAGGGCTATGCCTAGGGTTAGGCTTCAGAAAACCACAAAGCCAGGAGCTCCAGGGATACTCACCATGCAAAAGGCAGGCCAAGTTGAGCCTAGCACATCCAAATCCTTGCTCCCTCTTCGTCATTCTGCTCAGAACTCACCACAGCCCAATGCCCGATTACTGCCTCAGTCTAGGGTTAGGGTTATGCCTAGGGTTAGGGTTATGCCTAGGGTTAGGCTTCAGAAAACCACAAAGCCAGGAGCTCCAGGGAAACTCACCATGCAAAAGGCAGGCCGAGTTGAGCGTAGCACATCCAAATCCTTGCTCCCTCTTCGTCATTCTGCTCGGAACTCACCACAGCCCAATGCCCGATTTCTGCCTCAGTCTAGGGTTAGGCTTAGGGCTAGGGTTTGGGTTATGCCTAGGGTTAGGCTTCAGAAAACCACAAAGCCAGGAGCTCCAGGGATACTCACCATGCAAAAGGCAGGCCAAGTTGAGCGTAGCACATCCAAATCCTTGCTCCCTCTTTGTCATTCTGCTCGGAACTCCCCACAGCCCAATGCCCGATTTCTGCCTCAGTCTACGGTTAAGCTTAGGGCTAGGGTTAGGGTTATGCCTAGGGTTAGGGTTCACAAAACCACAAAGCCAGGAGCTCCAGGGATACTCACCATGCAAAAGGCAGGCCAAGTTGAGCGTAGCACATCCAAATCCCCTCTCCCTCTTCGTCATTCTGCTCGGAACTCACCACATCCCAATGCCCGATTTCTGCCTCAGTCTAGGGTTATGCTTAGGGCTAGGGTTAGGGTTATGCCTAGGGTTAGGGTTCAGAAAACCACAAAGCCAGGAGCTCCAGGGATACTCACCATGCAAAAGGCAGGCCACGTTGAGCGTAGCACATCCAAATCCTTGCTCCCTCTTTGTCATTCTGCTCCGAACTCACCACAGCCCAATGCCTGATTTCTGCCTCAGTCTAGGGTTAGGCTTAGGGCTAGGGTTAGGGTTATGCCTAGGGTTAGGGTTCACAAAACCACAAAGCCAGGAGCTCCAGGGATACTCACCATGCAAAAGGCAGGCCAAGTTGAGCGTAGCACATCCAAATCCTTGCTCCCTCTTTGTCATTCTGCTCGGAACTCCCCACAGCCCAATGCCCGATTACTGCCTCAGTCTAGGGTTAGGCTTAGGGCTAGGGTTAGGGTTATGCCTAGGGTTAGGGTTCAGAAAACCACAAAGCCAGGAGCTCCAGGGATACTCACCATGCAAAAGGCAGGCCAAGTTGAGCCTAGCACATCCAAATCCTTGCTCCCTCTTCGTCATTCTGCTCAGAACTCACCACAGCCCAATGCCTGATTTCTGCCTCAGTCTAGGGTTAGGCTTAGGGCTAGGGTTAGGGTTATGCCTAGGGTTAGGGTTCTGCCTAGGGTTAGGGTTCACAAAACCACAAAGCCAGGAGCTCCAGGGATACTCACCATGCAAAAGGCAGGCCAAGTTGAGCGTAGCACATCCAAATCCCCTCTCCCTCTTCGTCATTCTGCTCGGAACTCACCACAGCCCAATGCCCGATTTCTGCCTCAGTCTAGGGTTAGGCTTAGGGCTAGGGTTAGGGTTATGCCTAGGGTTAGGGTTCACAAAACCACAAAGCCAGGAGCTCCAGGGATACTCACCATGCAAAAGGCAGGCCGAGTTGAGCGTAGCACATCCAAATCCTTGCTCCCTCTTTGTCATTCTGCTCCGAACTCCCCACAGCCCAATGCCTGATTTCTGCCTCAGTCTAGGGTTAGGCTTAGGGCTAGGGTTTGGGTTATGCCTAGGGTTAGGCTTCAGAAAACCACAAAGCCAGGAGCTCCAGGGATACTCACCATGCAAAAGGCAGGCCAAGTTGAGCGTAGCACATCCAAATCCTTGCTCCCTCTTTGTCATTCTGCT
The DNA here is from genome assembly GCF_965178545.1 of Coloeus monedula. Taxonomy (NCBI): domain Eukaryota; kingdom Metazoa; phylum Chordata; class Aves; order Passeriformes; family Corvidae; genus Coloeus; species Coloeus monedula. The sequence goes on along the minus strand of NW_028120713.1, from coordinate 182,467 downwards.
CGGAACTCCCCACAGCCCAATGCCCGATTTCTGCCTCAGTCTACGGTTAAGCTTAGGGCTAGGGTTAGGGTTATGCCTAGGGTTAGGGTTCAGAAAACCACAAAGCCAGGAGCTCCAGGGATACTCACCATGCAAAAGGCAGGCCAAGTTGAGCGTAGCACATCCAAATCCCCTCTCCCTCTTCGTCATTCTGCTCGGAACTCACCACAGCCCAATGCTCGATTTCTGCCTCAGTCTAGGGTTAGGCTTAGGGCTAGGATTAGGGTTATGCTTAGGGTTGGGGTTCACAAAACCACAAAGCCAGGAGCTCCAGGGAAACTCACCATGCAAAAGGCAGGCCGAGTTGAGCGTAGCACATCCAAATCCTTGCTCCCTCTTCGTCATTCTGCTCGGAACTCACCACAGCCCAATGCCCGATTTCTGCCTCAGTCTAGGGTTAGGCTTAGGGCTAGGGTTAGGGTTATGCCTAGGGTTAGGCTTCAGAAAACCACAAAGCCAGGAGCTCCAGGGATACCATGCAAAAGGCAGGCCAAGTTGAGCGTCGCACATCCAAATCCTTGCTCCCTCTTTGTCATTCTGCTCGGAACTCACCACAGCCCAATGCCCAATTACTGGCTCAGTCTAGGGTTAGGCTTAGGGCTAGGGTTAGGGTTATGCCTAGGGTTAGGGTTCACAAAACCACAAAGCCAGGAGCTCCAGGGATACTCACCATGCAAAAGGCAGGCCAAGTTGAGCGTAGCACATCCAAATCCTTGCTCCCTCTTTGTCATTCTGCTCGGAACTCACCACAGCCGAATGCCCGATTTCTGCCTCAGTCTAGGGTTAGGCTTAGGGCTAGGGTTAGGGTTATGCCTAGGGTTAGGGTTCACAAAACCACAAAGCCAGGAGCTCCAGGGATACTCACCATGCAAAAGGCAGGCTGAGTTGAGCGTAGCACATTCAAATCCTTGCTCCCTCTTCGTCATTCTGCTCGGAACTCACCACAGCCCAATGCCCGATTTCTGCCTCAGTCTAGGGTTAGGCTTGGGGCTAGGGTTAGGGTTATGCCTAGGGTTAGGGTTCACAAAACCACAAAGCCAGGAGCTCCAGGGATACTCACCATGCAAAAGGCAGGCCAAGTTGAGCGTAGCACATCCAAATCCTTGGTCCCTCTTTGTCATTCTGCTCGGAACTCCCCACAGCCCAATGCCCGATTTCTGCCTCAGTCTAGGGTTAGGCTTAGGGCTAGGGTTAGGGTTATGTCTAGGGTTAGGGTTATGCCTAGGATTAGGGTTCACAAAACCACAAAGCCAGGAGCTCCAGGGATACTCACCATGCAAAAGGCAGACCGAGTTGAGCGTAGCACATCCAAATCCTTGCTCCCTCTTCGTCATTCTGCTCGGAACTCACCACAGCCCAATGCCCGATTTCTGCCTCAGTCTAGGGTTAGGCTTAGGGCTAGGGTTAGGGTTATGCCTAGGGTTAGGCTTCAGAAAACCACAAAGCCAGGAGCTCCAGGGATACTCACCATGCAAAAGGCAGACCGAGTTGAGCGTAGCACATCCAAATCCTTGCTCCCTCTTCGTCATTCTGCTCGGAACTCACCACAGCCCAATGCCTGATTTCTGCCTCAGTCTAGGGTTAGGCTTAGGGCTAGGGTTAGGGTTATGCCTAGGGTTAGGCTTCAGAAAACCACAAAGCCAGGAGCTCCAGGGATACTCACCATGCAAAAGGCAGGCCAAGTTGAGCGCAGCACATCCAAATCCTTGCTCCCTCTTCGTCATTCTGCTCGGAACTCCCCACAGCCCAATGCCCGATTACTGCCTCAGTCTAGGGTTAGGCTTAGGGCTAGGGTTAGGGTTATGCCTAGGGTTAGGCTTCAGAAAACCACAAAGCCAGGAGCTCCAGGGATACTCACCATGCAAAAGGCAGACCGAGTTGAGCGTAGCACATCCAAATCCTTGCTCCCTCTTCGTCATTCTGCTCGGAACTCACCACAGCCCAATGCCTGATTTCTGCCTCAGTCTAGGGTTAGGCTTAGGGCTAGGGTTAGGGTTATGCCTAGGGTTAGGGTTCTGCCTAGGGTTAGGGTTCACAAAACCACAAAGCCAGGAGCTCCAGGGATACTCACCATGCAAAAGGCAGGCCAAGTTGAGCGTAGCACATCCAAATCCCCTCTCCCTCTTCGTCATTCTGCTCGGAACTCACCACAGCCCAATGCCCGATTTCTGCCTCAGTCTAGGGTTATGCTTAGGGCTAGGGTTAGGGTTATGCCTAGGGTTAGGGTTCACAAAACCACAAAGCCAGGAGCTCCAGGGATACTCACCATGCAAAAGGCAGGCCACGTTGAGCGTAGCACATCCAAATCCTTGCTCCCTCTTTGTCATTCTGCTCCGAACTCACCACAGCCCAATGCCTGATTTCTGCCTCAGTCTAGGGTTAGGCTTAGGGCTAGGGTTAGGGTTATGCCTAGGGTTAGGCTTCAGAAAACCACAAAGCCAGGAGCTCCAGGGATACTCACCATGCAAAAGGCAGGCCAAGTTGAGCGTAGCACATCCAAATCCTTGCTCCCTCTTCGTCATTCTGCTCGGAACTCCCCACAGCCCAATGCCCGATTACTGCCTCAGTCTAGGGTTAGGCTTAGGGCTAGGGTTAGGGCTATGCCTAGGGTTAGGGTTCAGAAAACCACAAAGCCAGGAGCTCCAGGGATACTCACCATGCAAAAGGCAGGCCAAGTTGAGCGTAGCACATCCAAATCCTTGCTCCCTCTTCGTCATTCTGCTCAGAACTCACCACAGCCCAATGCCTGATTTCTGCCTCAGTCTAGGGTTAGGCTTAGGGCTAGGGTTAGGGTTATGCCTAGGGTTAGGGTTCTGCCTAGGGTTAGGGTTCACAAAACCACAAAGCCAGGAGCTCCAGGGATACTCACCATGCAAAAGGCAGGCCAAGTTGAGCGTAGCACATCCAAATCCCCTCTCCCTCTTCGTCATTCTGCTCAGAACTCACCACAGCCCAATGCCCGATTTCTGCCTCAGTCTAGGGTTAGGCTTAGGGCTAGGGTTAGGGTTATGCCTAGGGTTAGGGTTCAGAAAACCACAAAGCCAGGAGCTCCTGGGATACTCACCATGCAAAAGGCAGGCCAAGTTGAGCGTAGCACATCCAAATCCCCTCTCCCTCTTCGTCATTCTGCTCGGAACTCACCACAGCCCAATGCCCGATTTCTGCCTCAGTCTAGGGTTATGCTTAGGGCTAGGGTTAGGGTTATGCCTAGGGTTAGGGTTCACAAAACCACAAAGCCAGGAGCTCCAGGGATACTCACCATGCAAAAGGCAGGCCAAGTTGAGCGTAGCACATCCAAATCCTTGCTCCCTCTTTGTCATTCTGCTCCGAACTCACCACAGCCCAATGCCTGATTTCTGCCTCAGTCTAGGGTTAGGCTTAGGGCTAGGGTTAGGGTTATGCCTAGGGTTAGGCTTCAGAAAACCACAAAGCCAGGAGCTCCAGGTATACTCACCATGCAAAAGGCAGGCCAAGTTGAGCGCAGCACATCCAAATCCTTGCTCCCTCTTCTTCATTCTGCTCGGAACTCCCCACAGCCCAATGCCCGATTTCTGCCTCAGTCTAGGGTTAGGCTTAGGGCTAGGGTTAGGGCTATGCCTAGGGTTAGGGTTCACAAAACCACAAAGCCAGGAGCTCCAGGGATACTAACCATGCAAAAGGCAGGCCGAGCTGAGCGTAGCACATCCAAATCCTTGCTCCCTCTTTGTCATTCTGCTCCGAACTCACCACAGCCCAATGCCTTATTTCTGCCTCAGTCTAGGGTTAGGCTTAGGGCTAGGGTTAGGGTTATGCCTAGGGTTAGGCTTCAGAAAACCACAAAGCCAGGAGCTCCAGGGATACTCACCATGCAAAAGGCAGGCCAAGTTGAGCCTAGCACATCCAAATCCTTGCTCCCTCTTTGTCATTCTGCTCGGAACTCACCACAGCCCAATGCCCGATTACTGCCTCAGTCTAGGGTTAGGCTTAGGGCTAGGGTTAGGGTTATGCCTAGGGTTAGTGTTCACAAAACCACAAAGCCAGGAGCTCCAGGGATACTCACCATGCAAAAGGCAGGCCAAGTTGAGCGTAGCACATCCAAATCCTTGCTCCCTCTTCGTCATTCTGCTCGGAACTCACCACAGCCCAATGCCCGATTACTGCCTCAGTCTAGGGTTAGGCTTAGGGCTAGGGTTAGGGTTATGCCTAGGGTTACGCTTCAGAAAACCACAAAGCCAGGAGCTCCAGGGATACTCACCATGCAAAAGGCAGGCCAAGTTGAGTGTAGCACATCCAAATCCTTGCTCCCTCTTCTTCATTCTGCTCGGAACTCCCCACAGCCCAATGCCCGATTTCTGCCTCAGTCTAGGGTTAGGCTTAGGGCTAGGGTTAGGGTTATGCCTAGGGTTAGGCTTCAGAAAACCACAAAGCCAGGAGCTCCAGGGATACTCACCATGCAAAAGGCAGGCCAAGTTGAGCGCAGCACATCCAAATCCTTGCTCCCTCTTCGTCATTCTGCTCGGAACTCCCCACAGCCCAATGCCCGATTACTGCCTCAGTCTAGGGTTAGGCTTAGGGCTAGGGTTAGGGTTATGCCTAGGGTTAGGCTTCAGAAAACCACAAAGCCAGGAGCTCCAGGGATACTCACCATGCAAAAGGCAGACCGAGTTGAGCGTAGCACATCCAAATCCTTGCTCCCTCTTCGTCATTCTGCTCGGAACTCACCACAGCCCAGTGCCTGATTTCTGCCTCAGTCTAGGGTTAGGCTTAGGGCTAGGGTTAGGGTTATGCCTAGGGTTAGGGTTCTGCCTAGGGTTAGGGTTCACAAAACCACAAAGCCAGGAGCTCCAGGGATACTCACCATGCAAAAGGCAGGCCAAGTTGAGCGTAGCACATCCAAATCCCCTCTCCCTCTTCGTCATTCTGCTCGGAACTCACCACAGCCCAATGCCCGATTTCTGCCTCAGTCTAGGGTTAGGCTTAGGGCTAGGGTTAGGGTTATGCCTAGGGTTAGGGTTCACAAAACCACAAAGCCAGGAGCTCCAGGGATACTCACCATGCAAAAGGCAGGCCACGTTGAGCGTAGCACATCCAAATCCTTGCTCCCTCTTCGTCATTCTGCTCCGAACTCACCACAGCCCAATGCCTGATTTCTGCCTCAGTCTAGGGTTAGGCTTAGGGCTAGGGTTAGGGTTATGCCTAGGGTTAGGGTTCACAAAACCACAAAGCCAGGAGCTCCAGGGATACTCACCATGCAAAAGGCAGGCCAAGTTGAGCGTAGCACATCCAAATCCTTGCTCCCTCTTCGTCATTCTGCTCGGAACTCCCCACAGCCCAATGCCCGATTACTGCCTCAGTCTAGGGTTAGGCTTAGGGCTAGGGTTAGGACTATGCCTAGGGTTAGGGTTCAGAAAACCACAAAGCCAGGAGCTCCAGGGATACTCACCATGCAAAAGGCAGGCCAAGTTGAGCGTAGCACATCCAAATCCTTGCTCCCTCTTCGTCATTCTGCTCAGAACTCACCACAGCCCAATGCCTGATTTCTGCCTCAGTCTAGGGTTAGGCTTAGGGCTAGGGTTAGGGTTATGCCTAGGGTTAGGGTTCTGCCTAGGGTTAGGGTTCACAAAACCACAAAGCCAGGAGCTCCAGGGATACTCACCATGCAAAAGGCAGGCCAAGTTGAGCGTAGCACATCCAAATCCCCTCTCCCTCTTCGTCATTCTGCTCAGAACTCACCACAGCCCAATGCCCGATTTCTGCCTCAGTCTAGGGTTAGGCTTAGGGCTAGGGTTAGGGTTATGCCTAGGGTTAGGGTTCAGAAGACCACAAAGCCAGGAGCTCCTGGGATACTCACCATGCAAAAGGCAGGCCAAGTTGAGCGTAGCACATCCAAATCCCCTCTCCCTCTTCGTCATTCTGCTCGGAACTCACCACAGCCCAATGCCCGATTTCTGCCTCAGTCTAGGGTTATGCTTAGGGCTAGGGTTAGGGTTATGCCTAGGGTTAGGGTTCAGAAAACCACAAAGCCAGGAGCTCCAGGGATACTCCCCATGCAAAAGGCAGGCCGAGTTGAGCGTAGCACATCCAAATCCTTGCTCCCTCTTCGTCATTCTGCTCAGAACTCACCACAGCCCAATGCCTGATTTCTGCCTCAGTCTAGGGTTAGGCTTAGGGCTAGGGTTAGGGTTATGCCTAGGGTTAGGCTTCAGAAAACCACAAAGCCAGGAGCTCCAGGGATACTCACCATGCAAAAGGCAGGCCAAGTTGAGCGTAGCACATCCAAATCCTTGCTCCCTCTTCGTCATTCTGCTCGGAACTCACCACAGCCCAGTGCCCGATTACTGCCTCAGTCTAGGGTTAGGCTTAGGGCTAGGGTTAGGGCTATGCCTAGGGTTAGGCTTCAGAAAACCACAAAGCCAGGAGCTCCAGGGATACTCACCATGCAAAAGGCAGGCCAAGTTGAGCCTAGCACATCCAAATCCTTGCTCCCTCTTCGTCATTCTGCTCAGAACTCACCACAGCCCAATGCCCGATTACTGCCTCAGTCTAGGGTTAGGGTTATGCCTAGGGTTAGGGTTATGCCTAGGGTTAGGCTTCAGAAAACCACAAAGCCAGGAGCTCCAGGGAAACTCACCATGCAAAAGGCAGGCCGAGTTGAGCGTAGCACATCCAAATCCTTGCTCCCTCTTCGTCATTCTGCTCGGAACTCACCACAGCCCAATGCCCGATTTCTGCCTCAGTCTAGGGTTAGGCTTAGGGCTAGGGTTAGGGTTATGCCTACGGTTAGGCTTCAGAAAACCACAAAGCCAGGAGCTCCAGGGATACCATGCAAAAGGCAGGCCAAGTTGAGCGTCGCACATCCAAATCCTTGCTCCCTCTTTGTCATTCTGCTCGGAACTCACCACAGCCCAATGCCCAATTACTGGCTCAGTCTAGGGTTAGGCTTAGGGCTAGGGTTAGGGTTATGCCTAGGGTTAGGGTTCACAAAACCACAAAGCCAGGAGCTCCAGGGATACCATGCAAAAGGCAGGCCAAGTTGAGCCTAGCACATCCAAATCCTTGCTCCCTCTTTGTCATTCTGCTAGGAACTCACCACAGCCCAATGCCCGATTTCTGCCTCAGTCTAGGGTTAGGCTTAGGGCTGGGGTTAGGGTTATGCCTAGGGTTAGGCTTCAGAAAACCACAAAGCCAGGAGCTCCAGGGATACCATGCAAAAGGCAGGCCAAGTGGAGCGTAGCACATCCAAATCCTTGCTCCCTCTTCTTCATTCTGCTCGGAACTCCCCACAGCCCAATGCCCGATTTCTGCCTCAGTCTAGGGTTAGGCTTAGGGCTAGGGTTAGGGTTATGCCTAGGGTTAGGGTTCACAAAACCACAAGGCCAGGAGCTCCAGGGATACTCACCATGCAAAAGGCAGGCCAAGTTGAGCGTAGCACATCCAAATCCTTGCTCCCTCTTCGTCATTCTGCTCCGAACTCCCCACAGCCCAATGCCCGATTTCTGCCTCAGTCTAGGGTTAGGCTTATGCCTAGGGTTAGGGTTATGCCTAGGGTTAGGGTTCAGAAAACCACAAAGCCAGGAGCTCCAGGGATACCATGCAAAAGGCAGGCCAAGTTGAGCGTAGCACATCCAAATCCTTGCTCCCTCTTTGTCATTCTGCTCGGAACTCACCACAGCCCAATGCCCGATTTCTGCCTCAGTCTAGGGTTAGGCTTAGGGCTAGGGTTAGGGTTATGCCTAGGGTTAGGGTTCACAAAACCACAAAGCCAGGAGCTCCAGGGATACTCACCATGCAAAAGGCAGGCCGAGTTGAGCGTAGCACATCCAAATCCCCTCTCCCTCTTTGTCATTCTGCTCCGAACTCCCCACAGCCCAATGCCTGATTTCTGCCTCAGTCTAGGGTTAGGCTTAGGGCTAGGGTTTGGGTTATGCCTAGGGTTAGGCTTCAGAAAACCACAAAGCCAGGAGCTCCAGGGATACTCACCATGCAAAAGGCAGGCCAAGTTGAGCGTAGCACATCCAAATCCTTGCTCCCTCTTTGTCATTCTGCTCGGAACTCCCCACAGCCCAATGCCCGATTTCTGCCTCAGTCTACGGTTAAGCTTAGGGCTAGGGTTAGGGTTATGCCTAGGGTTAGGGTTCAGAAAACCACAAAGCCAGGAGCTCCAGGGATACTCACCATGCAAAAGGCAGGCCAAGTTGAGCGTAGCACATCCAAATCCCCTCTCCCTCTTCGTCATTCTGCTCGGAACTCACCACAGCCCAATGCTCGATTTCTGCCTCAGTCTAGGGTTAGGCTTAGGGCTAGGATTAGGGTTATGCTTAGGGTTGGGGTTCACAAAACCACAAAGCCAGGAGCTCCAGGGAAACTCACCATGCAAAAGGCAGGCCGAGTTGAGCGTAGCACATCCAAATCCTTGCTCCCTCTTCGTCATTCTGCTCGGAACTCACCACAGCCCAATGCCCGATTTCTGCCTCAGTCTAGGGTTAGGCTTAGGGCTAGGGTTAGGGTTATGCCTAGGGTTAGGCTTCAGAAAACCACAAAGCCAGGAGCTCCAGGGATACCATGCAAAAGGCAGGCCAAGTTGAGCGTCGCACATCCAAATCCTTGCTCCCTCTTTGTCATTCTGCTCGGAACTCACCACAGCCCAATGCCCAATTACTGGCTCAGTCTAGGGTTAGGCTTAGGGCTAGGGTTAGGGTTATGCCTAGGGTTAGGGTTCACAAAACCACAAAGCCAGGAGCTCCAGGGATACTCACCATGCAAAAGGCAGGCCAAGTTGAGCGTAGCACATCCAAATCCTTGCTCCCTCTTTGTCATTCTGCTCGGAACTCACCACAGCCGAATGCCCGATTTCTGCCTCAGTCTAGGGTTAGGCTTAGGGCTAGGGTTAGGGTTATGCCTAGGGTTAGGGTTCACAAAACCACAAAGCCAGGAGCTCCAGGGATACTCACCATGCAAAAGGCAGGCTGAGTTGAGCGTAGCACATTCAAATCCTTGCTCCCTCTTCGTCATTCTGCTCGGAACTCACCACAGCCCAATGCCCGATTTCTGCCTCAGTCTAGGGTTAGGCTTGGGGCTAGGGTTAGGGTTATGCCTAGGGTTAGGGTTCACAAAACCACAAAGCCAGGAGCTCCAGGGATACTCACCATGCAAAAGGCAGGCCAAGTTGAGCGTAGCACATCCAAATCCTTGGTCCCTCTTTGTCATTCTGCTCGGAACTCCCCACAGCCCAATGCCCGATTTCTGCCTCAGTCTAGGGTTAGGCTTAGGGCTAGGGTTAGGGTTATGTCTAGGGTTAGGGTTATGCCTAGGATTAGGGTTCACAAAACCACAAAGCCAGGAGCTCCAGGGATACTCACCATGCAAAAGGCAGACCGAGTTGAGCGTAGCACATCCAAATCCTTGCTCCCTCTTCGTCATTCTGCTCGGAACTCACCACAGCCCAATGCCCGATTTCTGCCTCAGTCTAGGGTTAGGCTTAGGGCTAGGGTTAGGGTTATGCCTAGGGTTAGGCTTCAGAAAACCACAAAGCCAGGAGCTCCAGGGATACTCACCATGCAAAAGGCAGACCGAGTTGAGCGTAGCACATCCAAATCCTTGCTCCCTCTTCGTCATTCTGCTCGGAACTCACCACAGCCCAATGCCTGATTTCTGCCTCAGTCTAGGGTTAGGCTTAGGGCTAGGGTTAGGGTTATGCCTAGGGTTAGGCTTCAGAAAACCACAAAGCCAGGAGCTCCAGGGATACTCACCATGCAAAAGGCAGGCCAAGTTGAGCGCAGCACATCCAAATCCTTGCTCCCTCTTCGTCATTCTGCTCGGAACTCCCCACAGCCCAATGCCCGATTACTGCCTCAGTCTAGGGTTAGGCTTAGGGCTAGGGTTAGGGTTATGCCTAGGGTTAGGCTTCAGAAAACCACAAAGCCAGGAGCTCCAGGGATACTCACCATGCAAAAGGCAGACCGAGTTGAGCGTAGCACATCCAAATCCTTGCTCCCTCTTCGTCATTCTGCTCGGAACTCACCACAGCCCAATGCCTGATTTCTGCCTCAGTCTAGGGTTAGGCTTAGGGCTAGGGTTAGGGTTATGCCTAGGGTTAGGGTTCTGCCTAGGGTTAGGGTTCACAAAACCACAAAGCCAGGAGCTCCAGGGATACTCACCATGCAAAAGGCAGGCCAAGTTGAGCGTAGCACATCCAAATCCCCTCTCCCTCTTCGTCATTCTGCTCGGAACTCACCACAGCCCAATGCCCGATTTCTGCCTCAGTCTAGGGTTATGCTTAGGGCTAGGGTTAGGGTTATGCCTAGGGTTAGGGTTCACAAAACCACAAAGCCAGGAGCTCCAGGGATACTCACCATGCAAAAGGCAGGCCACGTTGAGCGTAGCACATCCAAATCCTTGCTCCCTCTTTGTCATTCTGCTCCGAACTCACCACAGCCCAATGCCTGATTTCTGCCTCAGTCTAGGGTTAGGCTTAGGGCTAGGGTTAGGGTTATGCCTAGGGTTAGGCTTCAGAAAACCACAAAGCCAGGAGCTCCAGGGATACTCACCATGCAAAAGGCAGGCCAAGTTGAGCGTAGCACATCCAAATCCTTGCTCCCTCTTCGTCATTCTGCTCGGAACTCCCCACAGCCCAATGCCCGATTACTGCCTCAGTCTAGGGTTAGGCTTAGGGCTAGGGTTAGGGCTATGCCTAGGGTTAGGGTTCAGAAAACCACAAAGCCAGGAGCTCCAGGGATACTCACCATGCAAAAGGCAGGCCAAGTTGAGCGTAGCACATCCAAATCCTTGCTCCCTCTTCGTCATTCTGCTCAGAACTCACCACAGCCCAATGCCTGATTTCTGCCTCAGTCTAGGGTTAGGCTTAGGGCTAGGGTTAGGGTTATGCCTAGGGTTAGGGTTCTGCCTAGGGTTAGGGTTCACAAAACCACAAAGCCAGGAGCTCCAGGGATACTCACCATGCAAAAGGCAGGCCAAGTTGAGCGTAGCACATCCAAATCCCCTCTCCCTCTTCGTCATTCTGCTCAGAACTCACCACAGCCCAATGCCCGATTTCTGCCTCAGTCTAGGGTTAGGCTTAGGGCTAGGGTTAGGGTTATGCCTAGGGTTAGGGTTCAGAAAACCACAAAGCCAGGAGCTCCTGGGATACTCACCATGCAAAAGGCAGGCCAAGTTGAGCGTAGCACATCCAAATCCCCTCTCCCTCTTCGTCATTCTGCTCGGAACTCACCACAGCCCAATGCCCGATTTCTGCCTCAGTCTAGGGTTATGCTTAGGGCTAGGGTTAGGGTTATGCCTAGGGTTAGGGTTCACAAAACCACAAAGCCAGGAGCTCCAGGGATACTCACCATGCAAAAGGCAGGCCAAGTTGAGCGTAGCACATCCAAATCCTTGCTCCCTCTTTGTCATTCTGCTCCGAACTCACCACAGCCCAATGCCTGATTTCTGCCTCAGTCTAGGGTTAGGCTTAGGGCTAGGGTTAGGGTTATGCCTAGGGTTAGGCTTCAGAAAACCACAAAGCCAGGAGCTCCAGGTATACTCACCATGCAAAAGGCAGGCCAAGTTGAGCGCAGCACATCCAAATCCTTGCTCCCTCTTCTTCATTCTGCTCGGAACTCCCCACAGCCCAATGCCCGATTTCTGCCTCAGTCTAGGGTTAGGCTTAGGGCTAGGGTTAGGGCTATGCCTAGGGTTAGGGTTCACAAAACCACAAAGCCAGGAGCTCCAGGGATACTAACCATGCAAAAGGCAGGCCGAGCTGAGCGTAGCACATCCAAATCCTTGCTCCCTCTTTGTCATTCTGCTCCGAACTCACCACAGCCCAATGCCTTATTTCTGCCTCAGTCTAGGGTTAGGCTTAGGGCTAGGGTTAGGGTTATGCCTAGGGTTAGGCTTCAGAAAACCACAAAGCCAGGAGCTCCAGGGATACTCACCATGCAAAAGGCAGGCCAAGTTGAGCCTAGCACATCCAAATCCTTGCTCCCTCTTTGTCATTCTGCTCGGAACTCACCACAGCCCAATGCCCGATTACTGCCTCAGTCTAGGGTTAGGCTTAGGGCTAGGGTTAGGGTTATGCCTAGGGTTAGTGTTCACAAAACCACAAAGCCAGGAGCTCCAGGGATACTCACCATGCAAAAGGCAGGCCAAGTTGAGCGTAGCACATCCAAATCCTTGCTCCCTCTTCGTCATTCTGCTCGGAACTCACCACAGCCCAATGCCCGATTACTGCCTCAGTCTAGGGTTAGGCTTAGGGCTAGGGTTAGGGTTATGCCTAGGGTTACGCTTCAGAAAACCACAAAGCCAGGAGCTCCAGGGATACTCACCATGCAAAAGGCAGGCCAAGTTGAGTGTAGCACATCCAAATCCTTGCTCCCTCTTCTTCATTCTGCTCGGAACTCCCCACAGCCCAATGCCCGATTTCTGCCTCAGTCTAGGGTTAGGCTTAGGGCTAGGGTTAGGGTTATGCCTAGGGTTAGGCTTCAGAAAACCACAAAGCCAGGAGCTCCAGGGATACTCACCATGCAAAAGGCAGGCCAAGTTGAGCGCAGCACATCCAAATCCTTGCTCCCTCTTCGTCATTCTGCTCGGAACTCCCCACAGCCCAATGCCCGATTACTGCCTCAGTCTAGGGTTAGGCTTAGGGCTAGGGTTAGGGTTATGCCTAGGGTTAGGCTTCAGAAAACCACAAAGCCAGGAGCTCCAGGGATACTCACCATGCAAAAGGCAGACCGAGTTGAGCGTAGCACATCCAAATCCTTGCTCCCTCTTCGTCATTCTGCTCGGAACTCACCACAGCCCAGTGCCTGATTTCTGCCTCAGTCTAGGGTTAGGCTTAGGGCTAGGGTTAGGGTTATGCCTAGGGTTAGGGTTCTGCCTAGGGTTAGGGTTCACAAAACCACAAAGCCAGGAGCTCCAGGGATACTCACCATGCAAAAGGCAGGCCAAGTTGAGCGTAGCACATCCAAATCCCCTCTCCCTCTTCGTCATTCTGCTCGGAACTCACCACAGCCCAATGCCCGATTTCTGCCTCAGTCTAGGGTTAGGCTTAGGGCTAGGGTTAGGGTTATGCCTAGGGTTAGGGTTCACAAAACCACAAAGCCAGGAGCTCCAGGGATACTCACCATGCAAAAGGCAGGCCACGTTGAGCGTAGCACATCCAAATCCTTGCTCCCTCTTCGTCATTCTGCTCCGAACTCACCACAGCCCAATGCCTGATTTCTGCCTCAGTCTAGGGTTAGGCTTAGGGCTAGGGTTAGGGTTATGCCTAGGGTTAGGGTTCACAAAACCACAAAGCCAGGAGCTCCAGGGATACTCACCATGCAAAAGGCAGGCCAAGTTGAGCGTAGCACATCCAAATCCTTGCTCCCTCTTCGTCATTCTGCTCGGAACTCCCCACAGCCCAATGCCCGATTACTGCCTCAGTCTAGGGTTAGGCTTAGGGCTAGGGTTAGGACTATGCCTAGGGTTAGGGTTCAGAAAACCACAAAGCCAGGAGCTCCAGGGATACTCACCATGCAAAAGGCAGGCCAAGTTGAGCGTAGCACATCCAAATCCTTGCTCCCTCTTCGTCATTCTGCTCAGAACTCACCACAGCCCAATGCCTGATTTCTGCCTCAGTCTAGGGTTAGGCTTAGGGCTAGGGTTAGGGTTATGCCTAGGGTTAGGGTTCTGCCTAGGGTTAGGGTTCACAAAACCACAAAGCCAGGAGCTCCAGGGATACTCACCATGCAAAAGGCAGGCCAAGTTGAGCGTAGCACATCCAAATCCCCTCTCCCTCTTCGTCATTCTGCTCAGAACTCACCACAGCCCAATGCCCGATTTCTGCCTCAGTCTAGGGTTAGGCTTAGGGCTAGGGTTAGGGTTATGCCTAGGGTTAGGGTTCAGAAGACCACAAAGCCAGGAGCTCCTGGGATACTCACCATGCAAAAGGCAGGCCAAGTTGAGCGTAGCACATCCAAATCCCCTCTCCCTCTTCGTCATTCTGCTCGGAACTCACCACAGCCCAATGCCCGATTTCTGCCTCAGTCTAGGGTTATGCTTAGGGCTAGGGTTAGGGTTATGCCTAGGGTTAGGGTTCAGAAAACCACAAAGCCAGGAGCTCCAGGGATACTCCCCATGCAAAAGGCAGGCCGAGTTGAGCGTAGCACATCCAAATCCTTGCTCCCTCTTCGTCATTCTGCTCAGAACTCACCACAGCCCAATGCCTGATTTCTGCCTCAGTCTAGGGTTAGGCTTAGGGCTAGGGTTAGGGTTATGCCTAGGGTTAGGCTTCAGAAAACCACAAAGCCAGGAGCTCCAGGGATACTCACCATGCAAAAGGCAGGCCAAGTTGAGCGTAGCACATCCAAATCCTTGCTCCCTCTTCGTCATTCTGCTCGGAACTCACCACAGCCCAGTGCCCGATTACTGCCTCAGTCTAGGGTTAGGCTTAGGGCTAGGGTTAGGGCTATGCCTAGGGTTAGGCTTCAGAAAACCACAAAGCCAGGAGCTCCAGGGATACTCACCATGCAAAAGGCAGGCCAAGTTGAGCCTAGCACATCCAAATCCTTGCTCCCTCTTCGTCATTCTGCTCAGAACTCACCACAGCCCAATGCCCGATTACTGCCTCAGTCTAGGGTTAGGGTTATGCCTAGGGTTAGGGTTATGCCTAGGGTTAGGCTTCAGAAAACCACAAAGCCAGGAGCTCCAGGGAAACTCACCATGCAAAAGGCAGGCCGAGTTGAGCGTAGCACATCCAAATCCTTGCTCCCTCTTCGTCATTCTGCTCGGAACTCACCACAGCCCAATGCCCGATTTCTGCCTCAGTCTAGGGTTAGGCTTAGGGCTAGGGTTAGGGTTATGCCTACGGTTAGGCTTCAGAAAACCACAAAGCCAGGAGCTCCAGGGATACCATGCAAAAGGCAGGCCAAGTTGAGCGTCGCACATCCAAATCCTTGCTCCCTCTTTGTCATTCTGCTCGGAACTCACCACAGCCCAATGCCCAATTACTGGCTCAGTCTAGGGTTAGGCTTAGGGCTAGGGTTAGGGTTATGCCTAGGGTTAGGGTTCACAAAACCACAAAGCCAGGAGCTCCAGGGATACCATGCAAAAGGCAGGCCAAGTTGAGCCTAGCACATCCAAATCCTTGCTCCCTCTTTGTCATTCTGCTAGGAACTCACCACAGCCCAATGCCCGATTTCTGCCTCAGTCTAGGGTTAGGCTTAGGGCTGGGGTTAGGGTTATGCCTAGGGTTAGGCTTCAGAAAACCACAAAGCCAGGAGCTCCAGGGATACCATGCAAAAGGCAGGCCAAGTGGAGCGTAGCACATCCAAATCCTTGCTCCCTCTTCTTCATTCTGCTCGGAACTCCCCACAGCCCAATGCCCGATTTCTGCCTCAGTCTAGGGTTAGGCTTAGGGCTAGGGTTAGGGTTATGCCTAGGGTTAGGGTTCACAAAACCACAAGGCCAGGAGCTCCAGGGATACTCACCATGCAAAAGGCAGGCCAAGTTGAGCGTAGCACATCCAAATCCTTGCTCCCTCTTCGTCATTCTGCTCCGAACTCCCCACAGCCCAATGCCCGATTTCTGCCTCAGTCTAGGGTTAGGCTTATGCCTAGGGTTAGGGTTATGCCTAGGGTTAGGGTTCAGAAAACCACAAAGCCAGGAGCTCCAGGGATACCATGCAAAAGGCAGGCCAAGTTGAGCGTAGCACATCCAAATCCTTGCTCCCTCTTTGTCATTCTGCTCGGAACTCACCACAGCCCAATGCCCGATTTCTGCCTCAGTCTAGGGTTAGGCTTAGGGCTAGGGTTAGGGTTATGCCTAGGGTTAGGGTTCACAAAACCACAAAGCCAGGAGCTCCAGGGATACTCACCATGCAAAAGGCAGGCCGAGTTGAGCGTAGCACATCCAAATCCTTGCTCCCTCTTCGTCATTCTGCTCGGAACTCACCACAGCCCAATGCCCGATTTCTGCCTCAGTCTAGGCTTAGGCTTAGGGCTAGGGTTAGGACTATGCCTAGGGTTAGGGTTCAGAAAACCACAAAGCCAGGAGCTCCAGGGATACTCACCATGCAAAAGGCAGGCCGAGTTGAGCGTAGCACATCCAAATCCTTGCTCCCTCTTTGTCATTCTGCTCCGAACTCACCACAGCCCAATGCCTTATTTCTGCCTCAGTCTAGGGTTAGGCTTAGGGCTAGGGTTAGGGTTATGCCTAGGGTTAGGGTTCTGCCTAGGGTTAGGGTTCACAAAACCACAAAGCCAGGAGCTCCAGGGATACTCACCATGCAAAAGGCAGGCCAAGTTGAGCGTAGCCAGTCCAAATCCTTGCTCCCTCTTCGTCATTCTGCTCGGAACTCCCCACAGCCCAATGCCCGATTTCTGCCTCAGTCTAGGGTTAGGCTTAGGGCTAGGGTTAGGGTTATGCCTAGGGTTAGGGTTCACAAAACCACAAAGCCAGGAGCTCCAGGGATACTCACCATGCAAAAGGCAGGCCAAGTTGAGCCTAGCACATCCAAATCCTTGCTCCCTCTTTGTCATTCTGCTCGGAACTCCCCACAGCCCAATGCCCGATTACTGCCTCAGTCTAGGGTTAGGCTTAGGGCTAGGGTTAGGGTTATGCCTAGGGTTAGGGTTCACAAAACCACAAAGCCAGGAGCTCCAGGGATACCATGCAAAAGGCAGGCCAAGTTGAGCGTAGCACATCCAAATCCTTGCTCCCTCTTCTTCATTCTGCTCGGAACTCCCCATAGCCCAATGCCCGATTTCTGCCTCAGTCTAGGGTTAGGCTTAGGGCTAGGGTTAGGGTTATGCCTAGGGTTAGGCTTCAGAAAACCACAAAGCCAGGAGCTCCAGGGATACTCACCATGCAAAAGGCAGGCCGAGTTGAGCGTAGCACATCCAAATCCTTGCTCCCTCTTCGTCATTCTGCTCGGAACTCACCACAGCCCAATGCCCGATTTCTGCCTCAGTCTAGGGTTAGGCTTAGGGCTAGGGTTAGGGTTATGCCTAGGGTTAGGGTTCACAAAACCACAAAGCCAGGAGCTCCAGGGATACTCACCATGCAAAAGGCAGGCCGAGTTGAGCGTAGCACATCCAAATCCTTGCTCCCTCTTCGTCATTCTGCTTGGAACTCAGCACAGCCCAATGCCCGATTTCTGCCTCAGTCTAGGGTTAGGCTTAGGGCTAGGGTTAGGGTTATGCCTAGGGTTACGCTTCAGAAAACCACAAAGCCAGGAGCTCCAGGGATACTCACCATGCAAAAGGCAGGCCGAGTTGAGCGTAGCACATCCAAATCCTTGCTCCCTCTTTGTCATTCTGCTCCGAACTCACCACAGCCCAATGCCCGATTTCTGCCTCAGTCTAGGGTTAGGCTTAGGGCTAGGGTTAGGGTTATGCCTAGGGTTAGGCTTCAGAAAACCACAAAGCCAGGAGCTCCAGGTATACTCACCATGCAAAAGGCAGGCCGAGTTGAGCGTAGCACATCCAAATCCTTGCTCCCTCTTCGTCATTCTGCTCGGAACTCCCCACAGCCCAATGCCCGATTTCTGCCTCAGTCTAGGGTTAGGCTTAGGGCTGGGGTTAGGGTTATGCCTAGGGTTAGGGTTCTGCCTAGGGTTAGGGTTCACAAAACCACAAAGCCAGGAGCTCCAGGGATACCATGCAAAAGGCAGGCCAAGTTGAGCGTAGCACATCCAAATCCTTGCTCCCTCTTCGTCATTCTGCTCGGAACTCACCACAGCCCAATGCCCGATTTCTGCCTCAGTCTAGGGTTAGGCTTAGGGCTAGGGTTAGGGTTATGCCGAGGGTTAGGGTTCAGAAAACCACAAAGCCAGGAGCTCCAGGGATACTCACCATGCAAAAGGCAGGCCGAGTTGAGCGTAGCACATCCAAATCCTTGCTCCCTCTTTGTCATTCTGCTCCGAACTCACCACAGCCCAATGCCCAATTTCTGCCTCAGTCTAGGGTTAGGCTTAGGGCTAGGGTTAGGGCTATGCCTAGGGTTAGGGTTCACAAAACCACAAAGCCAGGAGCTCCAGGGATACTAACCATGCAAAAGGCAGGCCGAGCTGAGCGTAGCACATCCAAATCCTTGCTCCCTCTTTGTCATTCTGCTCCGAACTCACCACAGCCCAATGCCTTATTTCTGCCTCAGTCTAGGGTTAGGCTTAGGGCTAGGGTTAGGGTTATGCCTAGGGTTAGGCTTCAGAAAACCACAAAGCCAGGAGCTCCAGGGATACTCACCATGCAAAAGGCAGGCCAAGTTGAGCGTAGCACATCCAAATCCTTGCTCCCTCTTCGTCATTCTGCTCGGAACTCACCACAGCCCAATGCCCTATTACTGCCTCAGTCTAGGGTTAGGCTTAGGGCTAGGGTTAGGGTTATGCCTAGGGTTAGTGTTCACAAAACCACAAAGCCAGGAGCTCCAGGGATACTCACCATGCAAAAGGCAGGCCAAGTTGAGCGTAGCACATCCAAATCCTTGCTCCCTCTTCGTCATTCTGCTCGGAACTCACCACAGCCCAATGCCCGATTTCTGCCTCAGTCTAGGGTTAGGCTTAGGGCTAGGGTTAGGGTTATGCCTAGGGTTACGCTTCAGAAAACCACAAAGCCAGGAGCTCCAGGGATACTCACCATGCAAAAGGCAGGCCAAGTTGAGTGTAGCACATCCAAATCCTTGATCCCTCTTCTTCATTCTGCTCGGAACTCCCCACAGCCCAATGCCCGATTTCTGCCTCAGTCTAGGGTTAGGCTTAGGGCTAGGGTTAGGGTTATGCCTAGGGTTAGGCTTCAGAAAACCACAAAGCCAGGAGCTCCAGGGATACTCACCATGCAAAAGGCAGGCCAAGTTGAGCGCAGCACATCCAAATCCCCTCTCCCTCTTCGTCATTCTGCTCGGAACTCCCCACAGCCCAATGCCCGATTACTGCCTCAGTCTAGGGTTAGGCTTAGGGCTAGGGTTAGGGTTATGCCTAGGGTTAGGCTTCAGAAAACCACAAAGCCAGGAGCTCCAGGGATACTCACCATGCAAAAGGCAGACCGAGTTGAGCGTAGCACATCCAAATCCTTGCTCCCTCTTCGTCATTCTGCTCGGAACTCACCACAGCCCAATGCCTGATTTCTGCCTCAGTCTAGGGTTAGGCTTAGGGCTAGGGTTAGGGTTATGCCTAGGGTTAGGGTTCTGCCTAGGGTTAGGGTTCACAAAACCACAAAGCCAGGAGCTCCAGGGATACTCACCATGCAAAAGGCAGGCCAAGTTGAGCGTAGCACATCCAAATCCCCTCTCCCTCTTCGTCATTCTGCTCGGAACTCACCACAGCCCAATGCCCGATTTCTGCCTCAGTCTAGGGTTAGGCTTAGGGCTAGGGTTAGGGTTATGCCTAGGGTTAGGGTTCACAAAACCACAAAGCCAGGAGCTCCAGGGATACTCACCATGCAAAAGGCAGGCCACGTTGAGCGTAGCACATCCAAATCCCCTCTCCCTCTTTGTCATTCTGCTCCGAACTCACCACAGCCCAATGCCTGATTTCTGCCTCAGTCTAGGGTTAGGCTTAGGGCTGGGGTTAGGGTTATGCCTAGGGTTAGGCTTCAGAAAACCACAAAGCCAGGAGCTCCAGGGATACTCACCATGCAAAAGGCAGGCCAAGTTGAGCGTAGCACATCCAAATCCTTGCTCCCTCTTCGTCATTCTGCTCGGAACTCACCACAGCCCAATGCCCGATTACTGCCTCAGTCTAGGGTTAGGCTTAGGGCTAGGGTTAGGGCTATGCCTAGGGTTAGGGTTCACAAAACCACAAAGCCAGGAGCTCCAGGGATACTCACCATGCAAAAGGCAGGCCAAGTTGAGCGTAGCACATCCAAATCCTTGCTCCCTCTTCGTCATTCTGCTCAGAACTCACCACAGCCCAATGCCTGATTTCTGCCTCAGTCTAGGGTTAGGCTTAGGGCTAGGGTTAGGGTTATGCCTAGGGTTAGGGTTCTGCCTAGGGTTAGGGTTCACAAAACCACAAAGCCAGGAGCTCCAGGGATACTCACCATGCAAAAGGCAGGCCAAGTTGAGCGTAGCACATCCAAATCCCCTCTCCCTCTTCGTCATTCTGCTCGGAACTCACCACAGCCCAATGCCCGATTTCTGCCTCAGTCTAGGGTTAGGCTTAGGGCTAGGGTTAGGGTTATGCCGAGGGTTAGGGTTCAGAAAACCACAAAGCCAGGAGCTCCTGGGATACTCACCATGCAAAAGGCAGGCCAAGTTGAGCGTAGCACATCCAAATCCCCTCTCCCTCTTCGTCATTCTGCTCGGAACTCACCACAGCCCAATGCCCGATTTCTGCCTCAGTCTAGGGTTATGCTTAGGGCTAGGGTTAGGGTTATGCCTAGGGTTAGGGTTCACAAAACCACAAAGCCAGGAGCTCCAGGGATACTCACCATGCAAAAGGCAGGCCGAGTTGAGCGTAGCACATCCAAATCCTTGCTCCCTCTTTGTCATTCTGCTCCGAACTCCCCACAGCCCAATGCCTGATTTCTGCCTCAGTCTAGGGTTAGGCTTAGGGCTAGGGTTTGGGTTATGCCTAGGGTTAGGCTTCAGAAAACCACAAAGCCAGGAGCTCCAGGGATACTCACCATGCAAAAGGCAGGCCAAGTTGAGCGTAGCACATCCAAATCCTTGCTCCCTCTTTGTCATTCTGCTCGGAACTCCCCACAGCCCAATGCCCGATTTCTGCCTCAGTCTACGGTTAAGCTTAGGGCTAGGGTTAGGGTTATGCCTAGGGTTAGGGTTCAGAAAACCACAAAGCCAGGAGCTCCAGGGATACTCACCATGCAAAAGGCAGGCCAAGTTGAGCGTAGCACATCCAAATCCCCTCTCCCTCTTCGTCATTCTGCTCGGAACTCACCACAGCCCAATGCCCGATTTCTGCCTCAGTCTAGGGTTATGCTTAGGGCTAGGGTTAGGGTTATGCCTAGGGTTAGGGTTCACAAAACCACAAAGCCAGGAGCTCCAGGGATACTCACCATGCAAAAGGCAGGCCACGTTGAGCGTAGCACATCCAAATCCTTGCTCCCTCTTTGTCATTCTGCTCCGAACTCACCACAGCCCAATGCCTGATTTCTGCCTCAGTCTAGGGTTAGGCTTAGGGCTAGGGTTAGGGTTATGCCTAGGGTTAGGCTTCAGAAAACCACAAAGCCAGGAGCTCCAGGGATACTCACCATGCAAAAGGCAGGCCAAGTTGAGCGTAGCACATCCAAATCCTTGCTCCCTCTTTGTCATTCTGCTCGGAACTCCCCACAGCCCAATGCCCGATTACTGCCTCAGTCTAGGGTTAGGCTTAGGGCTAGGGTTAGGGCTATGCCTAGGGTTAGGGTTCAGAAAACCACAAAGCCAGGAGCTCCAGGGATACTCACCATGCAAAAGGCAGGCCAAGTTGAGCGTAGCACATCCAAATCCTTGCTCCCTCTTTGTCATTCTGCTCAGAACTCACCACAGCCCAATGCCTGATTTCTGCCTCAGTCTAGGGTTAGGCTTAGGGCTAGGGTTAGGGTTATGCCTAGGGTTAGGGTTCTGCCTAGGGTTAGGGTTCACAAAACCACAAAGCCAGGAGCTCCAGGGATACTCACCATGCAAAAGGCAGGCCAAGTTGAGCGTAGCACATCCAAATCCCCTCTCCCTCTTTGTCATTCTGCTCGGAACTCACCACAGCCCAATGCCCGATTTCTGCCTCAGTCTAGGGTTAGGCTTAGGGCTAGGGTTAGGGTTATGCCGAGGGTTAGGGTTCAGAAAACCACAAAGCCAGGAGCTCCTGGGATACTCACCATGCAAAAGGCAGGCCAAGTTGAGCGTAGCACATCCAAATCCCCTCTCCCTCTTCGTCATTCTGCTCGGAACTCACCACAGCCCAATGCCCGATTTCTGCCTCAGTCTAGGGTTATGCTTAGGGCTAGGGTTAGGGTTATGCCTAGGGTTAGGGTTCACAAAACCACAAAGCCAGGAGCTCCAGGGATACTCACCATGCAAAAGGCAGGCCGAGTTGAGCGTAGCACATCCAAATCCCCTCTCCCTCTTTGTCATTCTGCTCCGAACTCCCCACAGCCCAATGCCTGATTTCTGCCTCAGTCTAGGGTTAGGCTTAGGGCTAGGGTTTGGGTTATGCCTAGGGTTAGGCTTCAGAAAACCACAAAGCCAGGAGCTCCAGGGATACTCACCATGCAAAAGGCAGGCCAAGTTGAGCGTAGCACATCCAAATCCTTGCTCCCTCTTTGTCATTCTGCTCGGAACTCCCCACAGCCCAATGCCCGATTTCTGCCTCAGTCTACGGTTAAGCTTAGGGCTAGGGTTAGGGTTATGCCTAGGGTTAGGGTTCAGAAAACCACAAAGCCAGGAGCTCCAGGGATACTCACCATGCAAAAGGCAGGCCAAGTTGAGCGTAGCACATCCAAATCCCCTCTCCCTCTTCGTCATTCTGCTCGGAACTCACCACAGCCCAATGCTCGATTTCTGCCTCAGTCTAGGGTTAGGCTTAGGGCTAGGATTAGGGTTATGCTTAGGGTTGGGGTTCACAAAACCACAAAGCCAGGAGCTCCAGGGAAACTCACCATGCAAAAGGCAGGCCGAGTTGAGCGTAGCACATCCAAATCCTTGCTCCCTCTTCGTCATTCTGCTCGGAACTCACCACAGCCCAATGCCCGATTTCTGCCTCAGTCTAGGGTTAGGCTTAGGGCTAGGGTTAGGGTTATGCCTACGGTTAGGCTTCAGAAAACCACAAAGCCAGGAGCTCCAGGGATACCATGCAAAAGGCAGGCCAAGTTGAGCGTCGCACATCCAAATCCTTGCTCCCTCTTTGTCATTCTGCTCGGAACTCACCACAGCCCAATGCCCAATTACTGGCTCAGTCTAGGGTTAGGCTTAGGGCTAGGGTTAGGGTTATGCCTAGGGTTAGGGTTCACAAAACCACAAAGCCAGGAGCTCCAGGGATACCATGCAAAAGGCAGGCCAAGTTGAGCCTAGCACATCCAAATCCTTGCTCCCTCTTTGTCATTCTGCTCGGAACTCACCACAGCCGAATGCCCGATTTCTGCCTCAGTCTAGGGTTAGGCTTAGGGCTAGGGTTAGGGTTATGCCTAGGGTTAGGGTTCACAAAACCACAAAGCCAGGAGCTCCAGGGATACTCACCATGCAAAAGGCAGGCTGAGTTGAGCGTAGCACATTCAAATCCTTGCTCCCTCTTCGTCATTCTGCTCGGAACTCACCACAGCCCAATGCCCGATTTCTGCCTCAGTCTAGGGTTAGGCTTGGGGCTAGGGTTAGGGTTATGCCTAGGGTTAGGGTTCACAAAACCACAAAGCCAGGAGCTCCAGGGATACTCACCATGCAAAAGGCAGGCCAAGTTGAGCGTAGCACATCCAAATCCTTGGTCCCTCTTTGTCATTCTGCTCGGAACTCACCACAGCCCAATGCCCGATTACTGGCTCAGTCTAGGGTTAGGCTTAGGGCTAGGGTTAGGGTTATGTCTAGGGTTAGGGTTATGCCTAGGATTAGGGTTCACAAAACCACAAAGCCAGGAGCTCCAGGGATACTCACCATGCAAAAGGCAGGCCAAGTTGAGCGTAGCACATCCAAATCCTTGGTCCCTCTTTGTCATTCTGCTCGGAACTCACCACAGCCCAATGCCCGATTTCTGCCTCAGTCTAGGGTTAGGCTTAGGGCTAGGGTTAGGGTTATGCCTAGGGTTAGGGTTCTGCCTAGGGTTAGGGTTCACAAAACCACAAAGCCAGGAGCTCCAGGGATACTCACCATGCAAAAGGCAGGCCAAGTTGAGCGTAGCACATCCAAATCCCCTCTCCCTCTTTGTCATTCTGCTCGGAACTCACCACAGCCCAATGCCCGATTTCTGCCTCAGTCTAGGGTTAGGCTTAGGGCTAGGGTTAGGGTTATGCCGAGGGTTAGGGTTCAGAAAACCACAAAGCCAGGAGCTCCTGGGATACTCACCATGCAAAAGGCAGGCCAAGTTGAGCGTAGCACATCCAAATCCCCTCTCCCTCTTCGTCATTCTGCTCGGAACTCACCACAGCCCAATGCCCGATTTCTGCCTCAGTCTAGGGTTATGCTTAGGGCTAGGGTTAGGGTTATGCCTAGGGTTAGGGTTCACAAAACCACAAAGCCAGGAGCTCCAGGGATACTCACCATGCAAAAGGCAGGCCGAGTTGAGCGTAGCACATCCAAATCCTTGCTCCCTCTTTGTCATTCTGCTCCGAACTCCCCACAGCCCAATGCCTGATTTCTGCCTCAGTCTAGGGTTAGGCTTAGGGCTAGGGTTTGGGTTATGCCTAGGGTTAGGCTTCAGAAAACCACAAAGCCAGGAGCTCCAGGGATACTCACCATGCAAAAGGCAGGCCAAGTTGAGCGTAGCACATCCAAATCCTTGCTCCCTCTTTGTCATTCTGCTCGGAACTCCCCACAGCCCAATGCCCGATTTCTGCCTCAGTCTACGGTTAAGCTTAGGGCTAGGGTTAGGGTTATGCCTAGGGTTAGGGTTCAGAAAACCACAAAGCCAGGAGCTCCAGGGATACTCACCATGCAAAAGGCAGGCCAAGTTGAGCGTAGCACATCCAAATCCCCTCTCCCTCTTCGTCATTCTGCTCGGAACTCACCACAGCCCAATGCTCGATTTCTGCCTCAGTCTAGGGTTAGGCTTAGGGCTAGGATTAGGGTTATGCTTAGGGTTGGGGTTCACAAAACCACAAAGCCAGGAGCTCCAGGGAAACTCACCATGCAAAAGGCAGGCCGAGTTGAGCGTAGCACATCCAAATCCTTGCTCCCTCTTCGTCATTCTGCTCGGAACTCACCACAGCCCAATGCCCGATTTCTGCCTCAGTCTAGGGTTAGGCTTAGGGCTAGGGTTAGGGTTATGCCTAGGGTTAGGGTTCACAAAACCACAAAGCCAGGAGCTCCAGGGATACTCACCATGCAAAAGGCAGGCCACGTTGAGCGTAGCACATCCAAATCCTTGCTCCCTCTTTGTCATTCTGCTCCGAACTCACCACAGCCCAATGCCTGATTTCTGCCTCAGTCTAGGGTTAGGCTTAGGGCTAGGGTTAGGGTTATGCCTAGGGTTAGGCTTCAGAAAACCACAAAGCCAGGAGCTCCAGGGATACTCACCATGCAAAAGGCAGGCCAAGTTGAGCGTAGCACATCCAAATCCTTGCTCCCTCTTTGTCATTCTGCTCGGAACTCCCCACAGCCCAATGCCCGATTACTGCCTCAGTCTAGGGTTAGGCTTAGGGCTAGGGTTAGGGCTATGCCTAGGGTTAGGGTTCAGAAAACCACAAAGCCAGGAGCTCCAGGGATACTCACCATGCAAAAGGCAGGCCAAGTTGAGCGTAGCACATCCAAATCCTTGCTCCCTCTTTGTCATTCTGCTCAGAACTCACCACAGCCCAATGCCTGATTTCTGCCTCAGTCTAGGGTTAGGCTTAGGGCTAGGGTTAGGGTTATGCCTAGGGTTAGGGTTCTGCCTAGGGTTAGGGTTCACAAAACCACAAAGCCAGGAGCTCCAGGGATACTCACCATGCAAAAGGCAGGCCAAGTTGAGCGTAGCACATCCAAATCCCCTCTCCCTCTTTGTCATTCTGCTCGGAACTCACCACAGCCCAATGCCCGATTTCTGCCTCAGTCTAGGGTTAGGCTTAGGGCTAGGGTTAGGGTTATGCCGAGGGTTAGGGTTCAGAAAACCACAAAGCCAGGAGCTCCTGGGATACTCACCATGCAAAAGGCAGGCCAAGTTGAGCGTAGCACATCCAAATCCCCTCTCCCTCTTCGTCATTCTGCTCGGAACTCACCACAGCCCAATGCCCGATTTCTGCCTCAGTCTAGGGTTATGCTTAGGGCTAGGGTTAGGGTTATGCCTAGGGTTAGGGTTCACAAAACCACAAAGCCAGGAGCTCCAGGGATACTCACCATGCAAAAGGCAGGCCGAGTTGAGCGTAGCACATCCAAATCCCCTCTCCCTCTTTGTCATTCTGCTCCGAACTCCCCACAGCCCAATGCCTGATTTCTGCCTCAGTCTAGGGTTAGGCTTAGGGCTAGGGTTTGGGTTATGCCTAGGGTTAGGCTTCAGAAAACCACAAAGCCAGGAGCTCCAGGGATACTCACCATGCAAAAGGCAGGCCAAGTTGAGCGTAGCACATCCAAATCCTTGCTCCCTCTTTGTCATTCTGCTCGGAACTCCCCACAGCCCAATGCCCGATTTCTGCCTCAGTCTACGGTTAAGCTTAGGGCTAGGGTTAGGGTTATGCCTAGGGTTAGGGTTCAGAAAACCACAAAGCCAGGAGCTCCAGGGATACTCACCATGCAAAAGGCAGGCCAAGTTGAGCGTAGCACATCCAAATCCCCTCTCCCTCTTCGTCATTCTGCTCGGAACTCACCACAGCCCAATGCTCGATTTCTGCCTCAGTCTAGGGTTAGGCTTAGGGCTAGGATTAGGGTTATGCTTAGGGTTGGGGTTCACAAAACCACAAAGCCAGGAGCTCCAGGGAAACTCACCATGCAAAAGGCAGGCCGAGTTGAGCGTAGCACATCCAAATCCTTGCTCCCTCTTCGTCATTCTGCTCGGAACTCACCACAGCCCAATGCCCGATTTCTGCCTCAGTCTAGGGTTAGGCTTAGGGCTAGGGTTAGGGTTATGCCTACGGTTAGGCTTCAGAAAACCACAAAGCCAGGAGCTCCAGGGATACCATGCAAAAGGCAGGCCAAGTTGAGCGTCGCACATCCAAATCCTTGCTCCCTCTTTGTCATTCTGCTCGGAACTCACCACAGCCCAATGCCCAATTACTGGCTCAGTCTAGGGTTAGGCTTAGGGCTAGGGTTAGGGTTATGCCTAGGGTTAGGGTTCACAAAACCACAAAGCCAGGAGCTCCAGGGATACCATGCAAAAGGCAGGCCAAGTTGAGCCTAGCACATCCAAATCCTTGCTCCCTCTTTGTCATTCTGCTCGGAACTCACCACAGCCGAATGCCCGATTTCTGCCTCAGTCTAGGGTTAGGCTTAGGGCTAGGGTTAGGGTTATGCCTAGGGTTAGGGTTCACAAAACCACAAAGCCAGGAGCTCCAGGGATACTCACCATGCAAAAGGCAGGCTGAGTTGAGCGTAGCACATTCAAATCCTTGCTCCCTCTTCGTCATTCTGCTCGGAACTCACCACAGCCCAATGCCCGATTTCTGCCTCAGTCTAGGGTTAGGCTTGGGGCTAGGGTTAGGGTTATGCCTAGGGTTAGGGTTCACAAAACCACAAAGCCAGGAGCTCCAGGGATACTCACCATGCAAAAGGCAGGCCAAGTTGAGCGTAGCACATCCAAATCCTTGGTCCCTCTTTGTCATTCTGCTCGGAACTCACCACAGCCCAATGCCCGATTACTGGCTCAGTCTAGGGTTAGGCTTAGGGCTAGGGTTAGGGTTATGTCTAGGGTTAGGGTTATGCCTAGGATTAGGGTTCACAAAACCACAAAGCCAGGAGCTCCAGGGATACTCACCATGCAAAAGGCAGGCCAAGTTGAGCGTAGCACATCCAAATCCTTGGTCCCTCTTTGTCATTCTGCTCGGAACTCACCACAGCCCAATGCCCGATTTCTGCCTCAGTCTAGGGTTAGGCTTAGGGCTAGGGTTAGGGTTATGCCTAGGGTTAGGGTTCTGCCTAGGGTTAGGGTTCACAAAACCACAAAGCCAGGAGCTCCAGGGATACTCACCATGCAAAAGGCAGGCCAAGTTGAGCGTAGCACATCCAAATCCCCTCTCCCTCTTTGTCATTCTGCTCGGAACTCACCACAGCCCAATGCCCGATTTCTGCCTCAGTCTAGGGTTAGGCTTAGGGCTAGGGTTAGGGTTATGCCGAGGGTTAGGGTTCAGAAAACCACAAAGCCAGGAGCTCCTGGGATACTCACCATGCAAAAGGCAGGCCAAGTTGAGCGTAGCACATCCAAATCCCCTCTCCCTCTTCGTCATTCTGCTCGGAACTCACCACAGCCCAATGCCCGATTTCTGCCTCAGTCTAGGGTTATGCTTAGGGCTAGGGTTAGGGTTATGCCTAGGGTTAGGGTTCACAAAACCACAAAGCCAGGAGCTCCAGGGATACTCACCATGCAAAAGGCAGGCCGAGTTGAGCGTAGCACATCCAAATCCTTGCTCCCTCTTTGTCATTCTGCTCCGAACTCCCCACAGCCCAATGCCTGATTTCTGCCTCAGTCTAGGGTTAGGCTTAGGGCTAGGGTTTGGGTTATGCCTAGGGTTAGGCTTCAGAAAACCACAAAGCCAGGAGCTCCAGGGATACTCACCATGCAAAAGGCAGGCCAAGTTGAGCGTAGCACATCCAAATCCTTGCTCCCTCTTTGTCATTCTGCTCGGAACTCCCCACAGCCCAATGCCCGATTTCTGCCTCAGTCTACGGTTAAGCTTAGGGCTAGGGTTAGGGTTATGCCTAGGGTTAGGGTTCAGAAAACCACAAAGCCAGGAGCTCCAGGGATACTCACCATGCAAAAGGCAGGCCAAGTTGAGCGTAGCACATCCAAATCCCCTCTCCCTCTTCGTCATTCTGCTCGGAACTCACCACAGCCCAATGCTCGATTTCTGCCTCAGTCTAGGGTTAGGCTTAGGGCTAGGATTAGGGTTATGCTTAGGGTTGGGGTTCACAAAACCACAAAGCCAGGAGCTCCAGGGAAACTCACCATGCAAAAGGCAGGCCGAGTTGAGCGTAGCACATCCAAATCCTTGCTCCCTCTTCGTCATTCTGCTCGGAACTCACCACAGCCCAATGCCCGATTTCTGCCTCAGTCTAGGGTTAGGCTTAGGGCTAGGGTTAGGGTTATGCCTACGGTTAGGCTTCAGAAAACCACAAAGCCAGGAGCTCCAGGGATACTCACCATGCAAAAGGCAGGCCAAGTTGAGCGTCACACATCCAAATCCTTGCTCCCTCTTTGTCATTCTGCTCGGAACTCACCACAGCCCAATGCCCAATTACTGGCTCAGTCTAGGGTTAGGCTTAGGGCTAGGGTTAGGGTTATGCCTAGGGTTAGGGTTCACAAAACCACAAAGCCAGGAGCTCCAGGGATACCATGCAAAAGGCAGGCCAAGTTGAGCCTAGCACATCCAAATCCTTGCTCCCTCTTTGTCATTCTGCTCGGAACTCACCACAGCCGAATGCCCGATTTCTGCCTCAGTCTAGGGTTAGGCTTAGGGCTAGGGTTAGGGTTATGCCTAGGGTTAGGGTTCACAAAACCACAAAGCCAGGAGCTCCAGGGATACTCACCATGCAAAAGGCAGGCCAAGTTGAGCGTAGCACATCCAAATCCCCTCTCCCTCTTCGTCATTCTGCTCGGAACTCACCACAGCCCAATGCCCGATTTCTGCCTCAGTCTAGGGTTAGGCTTGGGGCTAGGGTTAGGGTTATGCCTAGGGTTAGGGTTCACAAAACCACAAAGCCAGGAGCTCCAGGGATACTCACCATGCAAAAGGCAGGCCAAGTTGAGCGTAGCACATCCAAATCCTTGGTCCCTCTTTGTCATTCTGCTCGGAACTCCCCACAGCCCAATGCCCGATTACTGGCTCAGTCTAGGGTTAGGCTTAGGGCTAGGGTTAGGGTTATGTCTAGGGTTAGGGTTATGCCTAGGATTAGGGTTCACAAAACCACAAAGCCAGGAGCTCCAGGGATACTCACCATGCAAAAGGCAGGCCAAGTTGAGCGTAGCACATCCAAATCCTTGGTCCCTCTTTGTCATTCTGCTCGGAACTCACCACAGCCCAATGCCCGATTTCTGCCTCAGTCTAGGGTTAGGCTTAGGGCTAGGGTTAGGGTTATGCCTAGGGTTAGGCTTCAGAAAACCACAAAGCCAGGAGCTCCAGGGATACTCACCATGCAAAAGGCAGGCCAAGTTGAGCGCAGCACATCCAAATCCCCTCTCCCTCTTCGTCATTCTGCTCGGAACTCACCACAGCCCAATGCCCGATTTCTGCCTCAGTCTAGGGTTATGCTTAGGGCTAGGGTTAGGGTTATGCCTAGGGTTAGGGTTCACAAAACCACAAAGCCAGGAGCTCCAGGGATACTCACCATGCAAAAGGCAGGCCGAGTTGAGCGTAGCACATCCAAATCCTTGCTCCCTCTTTGTCATTCTGCTCCGAACTCCCCACAGCCCAATGCCTGATTTCTGCCTCAGTCTAGGGTTAGGCTTAGGGCTAGGGTTTGGGTTATGCCTAGGGTTAGGCTTCAGAAAACCACAAAGCCAGGAGCTCCAGGGATACTCACCATGCAAAAGGCAGGCCAAGTTGAGCGTAGCACATCCAAATCCTTGCTCCCTCTTTGTCATTCTGCTCGGAACTCCCCACAGCCCAATGCCCGATTTCTGCCTCAGTCTACGGTTAAGCTTAGGGCTAGGGTTAGGGTTATGCCTAGGGTTAGGGTTCAGAAAACCACAAAGCCAGGAGCTCCAGGGATACTCACCATGCAAAAGGCAGGCCAAGTTGAGCGTAGCACATCCAAATCCCCTCTCCCTCTTCGTCATTCTGCTCGGAACTCACCACAGCCCAATGCTCGATTTCTGCCTCAGTCTAGGGTTAGGCTTAGGGCTAGGATTAGGGTTATGCTTAGGGTTGGGGTTCACAAAACCACAAAGCCAGGAGCTCCAGGGAAACTCACCATGCAAAAGGCAGGCCGAGTTGAGCGTAGCACATCCAAATCCTTGCTCCCTCTTCGTCATTCTGCTCGGAACTCACCACAGCCCAATGCCCGATTTCTGCCTCAGTCTAGGGTTAGGCTTAGGGCTAGGGTTAGGGTTATGCCTACGGTTAGGCTTCAGAAAACCACAAAGCCAGGAGCTCCAGGGATACTCACCATGCAAAAGGCAGGCCAAGTTGAGCGTCACACATCCAAATCCTTGCTCCCTCTTTGTCATTCTGCTCGGAACTCACCACAGCCCAATGCCCAATTACTGGCTCAGTCTAGGGTTAGGCTTAGGGCTAGGGTTAGGGTTATGCCTAGGGTTAGGGTTCACAAAACCACAAAGCCAGGAGCTCCAGGGATACCATGCAAAAGGCAGGCCAAGTTGAGCCTAGCACATCCAAATCCTTGCTCCCTCTTTGTCATTCTGCTCGGAACTCACCACAGCCGAATGCCCGATTTCTGCCTCAGTCTAGGGTTAGGCTTAGGGCTAGGGTTAGGGTTATGCCTAGGGTTAGGGTTCACAAAACCACAAAGCCAGGAGCTCCAGGGATACTCACCATGCAAAAGGCAGGCCAAGTTGAGCGTAGCACATCCAAATCCCCTCTCCCTCTTCGTCATTCTGCTCGGAACTCACCACAGCCCAATGCCCGATTTCTGCCTCAGTCTAGGGTTAGGCTTGGGGCTAGGGTTAGGGTTATGCCTAGGGTTAGGGTTCACAAAACCACAAAGCCAGGAGCTCCAGGGATACTCACCATGCAAAAGGCAGGCCAAGTTGAGCGTAGCACATCCAAATCCTTGGTCCCTCTTTGTCATTCTGCTCGGAACTCCCCACAGCCCAATGCCCGATTACTGGCTCAGTCTAGGGTTAGGCTTAGGGCTAGGGTTAGGGTTATGTCTAGGGTTAGGGTTATGCCTAGGATTAGGGTTCACAAAACCACAAAGCCAGGAGCTCCAGGGATACTCACCATGCAAAAGGCAGGCCAAGTTGAGCGTAGCACATCCAAATCCTTGGTCCCTCTTTGTCATTCTGCTCGGAACTCACCACAGCCCAATGCCCGATTTCTGCCTCAGTCTAGGGTTAGGCTTAGGGCTAGGGTTAGGGTTATGCCTAGGGTTAGGCTTCAGAAAACCACAAAGCCAGGAGCTCCAGGGATACTCACCATGCAAAAGGCAGGCCAAGTTGAGCGCAGCACATCCAAATCCCCTCTCCCTCTTCGTCATTCTGCTCGGAACTCACCACAGCCCAATGCCCGATTTCTGCCTCAGTCTAGGGTTAGGCTTAGGGCTAGGGTTAGGGTTATGCCGAGGGTTAGGGTTCAGAAAACCACAAAGCCAGGAGCTCCTGGGATACTCACCATGCAAAAGGCAGGCCAAGTTGAGCGTAGCACATCCAAATCCCCTCTCCCTCTTCGTCATTCTGCTCGGAACTCACCACAGCCCAATGCCCGATTTCTGCCTCAGTCTAGGGTTATGCTTAGGGCTAGGGTTAGGGTTATGCCTAGGGTTAGGGTTCACAAAACCACAAAGCCAGGAGCTCCAGGGATACTCACCATGCAAAAGGCAGGCCGAGTTGAGCGTAGCACATCCAAATCCTTGCTCCCTCTTTGTCATTCTGCTCCGAACTCCCCACAGCCCAATGCCTGATTTCTGCCTCAGTCTAGGGTTAGGCTTAGGGCTAGGGTTTGGGTTATGCCTAGGGTTAGGCTTCAGAAAACCACAAAGCCAGGAGCTCCAGGGATACTCACCATGCAAAAGGCAGGCCAAGTTGAGCGTAGCACATCCAAATCCTTGCTCCCTCTTCGTCATTCTGCTCGGAACTCACCACAGCCCAATGCCCGATTTCTGCCTCAGTCTAGGGTTAGGCTTAGGGCTAGGGTTAGGGTTATGCCTAGGGTTAGGCTTCAGAAAACCACAAAGCCAGGAGCTCCAGGGATACTCACCATGCAAAAGGCAGGCCAAGTTGAGCGCAGCACATCCAAATCCTTGCTCCCTCTTCGTCATTCTGCTCGGAACTCCCCACAGCCCAATGCCCGATTACTGCCTCAGTCTAGGGTTAGGCTTAGGGCTAGGGTTAGGGTTATGCCTAGGGTTAGGCTTCAGAAAACCACAAAGCCAGGAGCTCCAGGGATACTCACCATGCAAAAGGCAGACCGAGTTGAGCGTAGCACATCCAAATCCTTGCTCCCTCTTCGTCATTCTGCTCGGAACTCACCACAGCCCAATGCCTGATTTCTGCCTCAGTCTAGGGTTAGGCTTAGGGCTAGGGTTAGGGTTATGCCTAGGGTTAGGGTTATGCCTAGGGTTAGGGTTCACAAAACCACAAAGCCAGGAGCTCCAGGGATACTCACCATGCAAAAGGCAGGCCAAGTTGAGCGTAGCACATCCAAATCCCCTCTCCCTCTTCGTCATTCTGCTCGGAACTCACCACAGCCCAATGCCCTATTACTGCCTCAGTCTAGGGTTATGCTTAGGGCTAGGGTTAGGGTTATGCCTAGGGTTAGGGTTCACAAAACCACAAAGCCAGGAGCTCCAGGGATACTCACCATGCAAAAGGCAGGCCACGTTGAGCGTAGCACATCCAAATCCTTGCTCCCTCTTTGTCATTCTGCTCCGAACTCACCACAGCCCAATGCCTGATTTCTGCCTCAGTCTAGGGTTAGGCTTAGGGCTAGGGTTAGGGTTATGCCTAGGGTTAGGCTTCAGAAAACCACAAAGCCAGGAGCTCCAGGGATACTCACCATGCAAAAGGCAGGCCAAGTTGAGCGTAGCACATCCAAATCCTTGCTCCCTCTTCGTCATTCTGCTCGGAACTCCCCACAGCCCAATGCCCGATTACTGCCTCAGTCTAGGGTTAGGCTTAGGGCTAGGGTTAGGGCTATGCCTAGGGTTAGGGTTCAGAAAACCACAAAGCCAGGAGCTCCAGGGATACTCACCATGCAAAAGGCAGGCCAAGTTGAGCGTAGCACATCCAAATCCTTGCTCCCTCTTCGTCATTCTGCTCAGAACTCACCACAGCCCAATGCCTGATTTCTGCCTCAGTCTAGGGTTAGGCTTAGGGCTAGGGTTAGGGTTATGCCTAGGGTTAGGGTTCTGCCTAGGGTTAGGGTTCACAAAACCACAAAGCCAGGAGCTCCAGGGATACTCACCATGCAAAAGGCAGGCCAAGTTGAGCGTAGCACATCCAAATCCCCTCTCCCTCTTCGTCATTCTGCTCGGAACTCACCACAGCCCAATGCCCGATTTCTGCCTCAGTCTAGGGTTAGGCTTAGGGCTAGGGTTAGGGTTATGCCGAGGGTTAGGGTTCAGAAAACCACAAAGCCAGGAGCTCCTGGGATACTCACCATGCAAAAGGCAGGCCAAGTTGAGCGTAGCACATCCAAATCCCCTCTCCCTCTTCGTCATTCTGCTCGGAACTCACCACAGCCCAATGCCCGATTTCTGCCTCAGTCTAGGGTTATGCTTAGGGCTAGGGTTAGGGTTATGCCTAGGGTTAGGGTTCACAAAACCACAAAGCCAGGAGCTCCAGGGATACTCACCATGCAAAAGGCAGGCCACGTTGAGCGTAGCACATCCAAATCCTTGCTCCCTCTTTGTCATTCTGCTCCGAACTCCCCACAGCCCAATGCCTGATTTCTGCCTCAGTCTAGGGTTAGGCTTAGGGCTAGGGTTTGGGTTATGCCTAGGGTTAGGCTTCAGAAAACCACAAAGCCAGGAGCTCCAGGGATACTCACCATGCAAAAGGCAGGCCAAGTTGAGCGTAGCACATCCAAATCCTTGCTCCCTCTTTGTCATTCTGCTCGGAACTCCCCACAGCCCAATGCCCGATTTCTGCCTCAGTCTACGGTTAAGCTTAGGGCTAGGGTTAGGGTTATGCCTAGGGTTAGGGTTCAGAAAACCACAAAGCCAGGAGCTCCAGGGATACTCACCATGCAAAAGGCAGGCCAAGTTGAGCGTAGCACATCCAAATCCCCTCTCCCTCTTCGTCATTCTGCTCGGAACTCCCCACAGCCCAATGCCCGATTTCTGCCTCAGTCTAGGGTTAGGCTTAGGGCTAGGGTTAGGGTTATGCCTAGGGTTAGGGTTCACAAAACCACAAAGCCAGGAGCTCCAGGGATACTCACCATGCAAAAGGCAGGCCACGTTGAGCGTAGCACATCCAAATCCTTGCTCCCTCTTTGTCATTCTGCTCCGAACTCACCACAGCCCAATGCCTGATTTCTGCCTCAGTCTAGGGTTAGGCTTAGGGCTAGGGTTAGGGTTATGCCTAGGGTTAGGCTTCAGAAAACCACAAAGCCAGGAGCTCCAGGGATACTCACCATGCAAAAGGCAGGCCAAGTTGAGCGTAGCACATCCAAATCCTTGCTCCCTCTTTGTCATTCTGCTCGGAACTCCCCACAGCCCAATGCCCGATTACTGCCTCAGTCTAGGGTTAGGCTTAGGGCTAGGGTTAGGGCTATGCCTAGGGTTAGGGTTCAGAAAACCACAAAGCCAGGAGCTCCAGGGATACTCACCATGCAAAAGGCAGGCCAAGTTGAGCATAGCACATCCAAATCCTTGCTCCCTCTTCGTCATTCTGCTCAGAACTCACCACAGCCCAATGCCTGATTTCTGCCTCAGTCTAGGGTTAGGCTTAGGGCTAGGGTTAGGGTTATGCCTAGGGTTAGGGTTCTGCCTAGGGTTAGGGTTCACAAAACCACAAAGCCAGGAGCTCCAGGGATACTCACCATGCAAAAGGCAGGCCAAGTTGAGCGTAGCACATCCAAATCCTTGGTCCCTCTTTGTCATTCTGCTCGGAACTCACCACAGCCCAATGCCCGATTTCTGCCTCAGTCTAGGGTTATGCTTAGGGCTAGGGTTAGGGTTATGCCTAGGGTTAGGGTTCACAAAACCACAAAGCCAGGAGCTCCAGGGATACTCACCATGCAAAAGGCAGGCCAAGTTGAGCGTAGCACATCCAAATCCCCTCTCCCTCTTCATCATTCTGCTCGGAACTCACCACAGCCCAATGCTCGATTTCTGCCTCAGTCTAGGGTTAGGCTTAGGGCTAGGATTAGGGTTATGCTTAGGGTTGGGGTTCACAAAACCACAAAGCCAGGAGCTCCAGGGAAACTCACCATGCAAAAGGCAGGCCGAGTTGAGCGTAGCACATCCAAATCCTTGCTCCCTCTTCGTCATTCTGCTCGGAACTCACCACAGCCCAATGCCCGATTTCTGCCTCAGTCTAGGGTTAGGCTTAGGGCTAGGGTTAGGGTTATGCCTACGGTTAGGCTTCAGAAAACCACAAAGCCAGGAGCTCCAGGGATACCATGCAAAAGGCAGGCCAAGTTGAGCGTAGCACATCCAAATCCTTGCTCCCTCTTTGTCATTCTGCTCGGAACTCACCACAGCCCAATGCCCAATTACTGGCTCAGTCTAGGGTTAGGCTTAGGGCTAGGGTTAGGGTTATGCCTAGGGTTAGGATTCACAAAACCACAAAGCCAGGAGCTCCAGGGATACCATGCAAAAGGCAGGCCAAGTTGAGCCTAGCACATCCAAATCCTTGCTCCCTCTTCGTCATTCTGCTCGGAACTCACCACAGCCGAATGCCCGATTTCTGCCTCAGTCTAGGGTTAGGCTTAGGGCTAGGGTTAGGGTTATGCCTAGGGTTAGGGTTCACAAAACCACAAAGCCAGGAGCTCCAGGGATACTCACCATGCAAAAGGCAGGCTGAGTTGAGCGTAGCACATTCAAATCCTTGCTCCCTCTTCGTCATTCTGCTCGGAACTCACCACAGCCCAATGCCCGATTTCTGCCTCAGTCTAGGGTTAGGCTTGGGGCTAGGGTTAGGGTTATGCCTAGGGTTAGGGTTCACAAAACCACAAAGCCAGGAGCTCCAGGGATACTCACCATGCAAAAGGCAGGCCAAGTTGAGCGTAGCACATCCAAATCCTTGGTCCCTCTTTGTCATTCTGCTCGGAACTCACCACAGCCCAATGCCCGATTACTGGCTCAGTCTAGGGTTAGGCTTAGGGCTAGGGTTAGGGTTATGTCTAGGGTTAGGGTTATGCCTAGGATTAGGGTTCACAAAACCACAAAGCCAGGAGCTCCAGGGATACTCACCATGCAAAAGGCAGGCCAAGTTGAGCGTAGCACATCCAAATCCTTGGTCCCTCTTTGTCATTCTGCTCGGAACTCACCACAGCCCAATGCCCGATTTCTGCCTCAGTCTAGGGTTAGGCTTAGGGCTAGGGTTAGGGTTATGCCTAGGGTTAGGCTTCAGAAAACCACAAAGCCAGGAGCTCCAGGGATACTCACCATGCAAAAGGCAGGCCAAGTTGAGCGCAGCACATCCAAATCCCCTCTCCCTCTTCGTCATTCTGCTCGGAACTCACCACAGCCCAATGCCCGATTTCTGCCTCAGTCTAGGGTTAGGCTTAGGGCTAGGGTTAGGGTTATGCCGAGGGTTAGGGTTCAGAAAACCACAAAGCCAGGAGCTCCTGGGATACTCACCATGCAAAAGGCAGGCCAAGTTGAGCGTAGCACATCCAAATCCCCTCTCCCTCTTCGTCATTCTGCTCGGAACTCACCACAGCCCAATGCCCGATTTCTGCCTCAGTCTAGGGTTAGGCTTAGGGCTAGGGTTAGGGTTATGCCTAGGGTTAGGGTTCACAAAACCACAAAGCCAGGAGCTCCAGGGATACTCACCATGCAAAAGGCAGGCCGAGTTGAGCGTAGCACATCCAAATCCTTGCTCCCTCTTTGTCATTCTGCTCCGAACTCCCCACAGCCCAATGCCTGATTTCTGCCTCAGTCTAGGGTTAGGCTTAGGGCTAGGGTTTGGGTTATGCCTAGGGTTAGGCTTCAGAAAACCACAAAGCCAGGAGCTCCAGGGATACTCACCATGCAAAAGGCAGGCCAAGTTGAGCGTAGCACATCCAAATCCTTGCTCCCTCTTTGTCATTCTGCTCGGAACTCCCCACAGCCCAATGCCCGATTTCTGCCTCAGTCAACGGTTAAGCTTAGGGCTAGGGTTAGGGTTATGCCTAGGGTTAGGGTTCAGAAAACCACAAAGCCAGGAGCTCCAGGGATACTCACCATGCAAAAGGCAGGCCAAGTTGAGCGTAGCACATCCAAATCCCCTCTCCCTCTTCGTCATTCTGCTCGGAACTCACCACAGCCCAATGCCCGATTTCTGCCTCAGTCTAGGGTTATGCTTAGGGCTAGGGTTAGGGTTATGCCTAGGGTTAGGGTTCACAAAACCACAAAGCCAGGAGCTCCAGGGATACTCACCATGCAAAAGGCAGGCCACGTTGAGCGTAGCACATCCAAATCCTTGCTCCCTCTTTGTCATTCTGCTCCGAACTCACCACAGCCCAATGCCTGATTTCTGCCTCAGTCTAGGGTTAGGCTTAGGGCTAGGGTTAGGGTTATGCCTAGGGTTAGGCTTCAGAAAACCACAAAGCCAGGAGCTCCAGGGATACTCACCATGCAAAAGGCAGGCCAAGTTGAGCGTAGCACATCCAAATCCTTGCTCCCTCTTTGTCATTCTGCTCGGAACTCCCCACAGCCCAATGCCCGATTACTGCCTCAGTCTAGGGTTAGGCTTAGGGCTAGGGTTAGGGCTATGCCTAGGGTTAGGGTTCAGAAAACCACAAAGCCAGGAGCTCCAGGGATACTCACCATGCAAAAGGCAGGCCAAGTTGAGCGTAGCACATCCAAATCCTTGCTCCCTCTTCGTCATTCTGCTCAGAACTCACCACAGCCCAATGCCTGATTTCTGCCTCAGTCTAGGGTTAGGCTTAGGGCTAGGGTTAGGGTTATGCCTAGGGTTAGGGTTCTGCCTAGGGTTAGGGTTCACAAAACCACAAAGCCAGGAGCTCCAGGGATACTCACCATGCAAAAGGCAGGCCAAGTTGAGCGTAGCACATCCAAATCCTTGCTCCCTCTTCGTCATTCTGCTCGGAACTCACCACAGCCCAATGCCCGATTTCTGCCTCAGTCTAGGGTTAGGCTTAGGGCTAGGGTTAGGGTTATGCCGAGGGTTAGGGTTCAGAAAACCACAAAGCCAGGAGCTCCTGGGATACTCACCATGCAAAAGGCAGGCCAAGTTGAGCGTAGCACATCCAAATCCCCTCTCCCTCTTCGTCATTCTGCTCGGAACTCACCACAGCCCAATGCCCGATTTCTGCCTCAGTCTAGGGTTATGCTTAGGGCTAGGGTTAGGGTTATGCCTAGGGTTAGGGTTCACAAAACCACAAAGCCAGGAGCTCCAGGGATACTCACCATGCAAAAGGCAGGCCGAGTTGAGCGTAGCACATCCAAATCCTTGCTCCCTCTTCGTCATTCTGCTCCGAACTCCCCACAGCCCAATGCCTGATTTCTGCCTCAGTCTAGGGTTAGGCTTAGGGCTAGGGTTTGGGTTATGCCTAGGGTTAGGCTTCAGAAAACCACAAAGCCAGGAGCTCCAGGGATACTCACCATGCAAAAGGCAGGCCAAGTTGAGCGTAGCACATCCAAATCCTTGCTCCCTCTTTGTCATTCTGCTCGGAACTCCCCACAGCCCAATGCCCGATTTCTGCCTCAGTCTACGGTTAAGCTTAGGGCTAGGGTTAGGGTTATGCCTAGGGTTAGGGTTCAGAAAACCACAAAGCCAGGAGCTCCAGGGATACTCACCATGCAAAAGGCAGGCCAAGTTGAGCGTAGCACATCCAAATCCCCTCTCCCTCTTCGTCATTCTGCTCGGAACTCACCACAGCCCAATGCTCGATTTCTGCCTCAGTCTAGGGTTAGGCTTAGGGCTAGGATTAGGGTTATGCTTAGGGTTGGGGTTCACAAAACCACAAAGCCAGGAGCTCCAGGGAAACTCACCATGCAAAAGGCAGGCCGAGTTGAGCGTAGCACATCCAAATCCTTGCTCCCTCTTCGTCATTCTGCTCGGAACTCACCACAGCCCAATGCCCGATTTCTGCCTCAGTCTAGGGTTAGGCTTAGGGCTAGGGTTAGGGTTATGCCTACGGTTAGGCTTCAGAAAACCACAAAGCCAGGAGCTCCAGGGATACCATGCAAAAGGCAGGCCAAGTTGAGCGTCGCACATCCAAATCCTTGCTCCCTCTTTGTCATTCTGCTCGGAACTCACCACAGCCCAATGCCCAATTACTGGCTCAGTCTAGGGTTAGGCTTAGGGCTAGGGTTAGGGTTATGCCTAGGGTTAGGGTTCACAAAACCACAAAGCCAGGAGCTCCAGGGATACCATGCAAAAGGCAGGCCAAGTTGAGCGTAGCACATCCAAATCCTTGCTCCCTCTTTGTCATTCTGCTCGGAACTCACCACAGCCGAATGCCCGATTTCTGCCTCAGTCTAGGGTTAGGCTTAGGGCTAGGGTTAGGGTTATGCCTAGGGTTAGGGTTCACAAAACCACAAAGCCAGGAGCTCCAGGGATACTCACCATGCAAAAGGCAGGCCAAGTTGAGCGTAGCACATCCAAATCCTTGCTCCCTCTTCGTCATTCTGCTCGGAACTCACCACAGCCCAATGCCCGATTTCTGCCTCAGTCTAGGGTTAGGCTTGGGGCTAGGGTTAGGGTTATGCCTAGGGTTAGGGTTCACAAAACCACAAAGCCAGGAGCTCCAGGGATACTCACCATGCAAAAGGCAGGCCAAGTTGAGCGTAGCACATCCAAATCCTTGGTCCCTCTTTGTCATTCTGCTCGGAACTCACCACAGCCCAATGCCCGATTACTGGCTCAGTCTAGGGTTAGGCTTAGGGCTAGGGTTAGGGTTATGTCTAGGGTTAGGGTTATGCCTAGGATTAGGGTTCACAAAACCACAAAGCCAGGAGCTCCAGGGATACTCACCATGCAAAAGGCAGGCCAAGTTGAGCGTAGCACATCCAAATCCTTGGTCCCTCTTTGTCATTCTGCTCGGAACTCACCACAGCCCAATGCCCGATTTCTGCCTCAGTCTAGGGTTAGGCTTAGGGCTAGGGTTAGGGTTATGCCTAGGGTTAGGCTTCAGAAAACCACAAAGCCAGGAGCTCCAGGGATACTCACCATGCAAAAGGCAGGCCAAGTTGAGCGCAGCACATCCAAATCCTTGCTCCCTCTTCGTCATTCTGCTCGGAACTCCCCACAGCCCAATGCCCGATTACTGCCTCAGTCTAGGGTTAGGCTTAGGGCTAGGGTTAGGGTTATGCCTAGGGTTAGGCTTCAGAAAACCACAAAGCCAGGAGCTCCAGGGATACTCACCATGCAAAAGGCAGGCCGAGTTGAGCGTAGCACATCCAAATCCTTGCTCCCTCTTCGTCATTCTGCTCGGAACTCACCACAGCCCAATGCCTGATTTCTGCCTCAGTCTAGGGTTAGGCTTAGGGCTAGGGTTAGGGTTATGCCTAGGGTTAGGGTTCTGCCTAGGGTTAGGGTTCACAAAACCACAAAGCCAGGAGCTCCAGGGATACTCACCATGCAAAAGGCAGGCCAAGTTGAGCGTAGCACATCCAAATCCCCTCTCCCTCTTCGTCATTCTGCTCAGAACTCACCACAGCCCAATGCCCGATTTCTGCCTCAGTCTAGGGTTAGGCTTAGGGCTAGGGTTAGGGTTATGCCTAGGGTTAGGGTTCACAAAACCACAAAGCCAGGAGCTCCAGGGATACTCACCATGCAAAAGGCAGGCCAAGTTGAGCGTAGCACATCCAAATCCCCTCTCCCTCTTCGTCATTCTGCTCGGAACTCCCCACAGCCCAATGCCCGATTACTGCCTCAGTCTAGGGTTAGGCTTAGGGCTA
Source organism: Coloeus monedula (assembly GCF_965178545.1). Lineage (NCBI taxonomy): Eukaryota > Metazoa > Chordata > Aves > Passeriformes > Corvidae > Coloeus > Coloeus monedula. The sequence continues at coordinate 141,022 of NW_028120713.1, read as the reverse complement.
GGGTTAGGGCTATGCCTAGGGTTAGGGTTCAGAAAACCACAAAGCCAGGAGCTCCAGGGATACTCACCATGCAAAAGGCAGGCCAAGTTGAGCGTAGCACATCCAAATCCTTGCTCCCTCTTCGTCATTCTGCTCAGAACTCACCACAGCCCAATGCCTGATTTCTGCCTCAGTCTAGGGTTAGGCTTAGGGCTAGGGTTAGGGTTATGCCTAGGGTTAGGGTTCTGCCTAGGGTTAGGGTTCACAAAACCACAAAGCCAGGAGCTCCAGGGATACTCACCATGCAAAAGGCAGGCCAAGTTGATCGTAGCACATCCAAATCCCCTCTCCCTCTTCGTCATTCTGCTCAGAACTCACCACAGCCCAATGCCCGATTTCTGCCTCAGTCTAGGGTTAGGCTTAGGGCTAGGGTTAGGGTTATGCCTAGGGTTAGGGTTCAGAAAACCACAAAGCCAGGAGCTCCTGGGATACTCACCATGCAAAAGGCAGGCCAAGTTGAGCGTAGCACATCCAAATCCCCTCTCCCTCTTCGTCATTCTGCTCGGAACTCACCACAGCCCAATGCCCGATTTCTGCCTCAGTCTAGGGTTATGCTTAGGGCTAGGGTTAGGGTTATGCCTAGGGTTAGGGTTCACAAAACCACAAAGCCAGGAGCTCCAGGGATACTCCCCATGCAAAAGGCAGGCCGAGTTGAGCGTAGCACATCCAAATCCTTGCTCCCTCTTTGTCATTCTGCTCCGAACTCACCACAGCCCAATGCCTGATTTCTGCCTCAGTCTAGGGTTAGGCTTAGGGCTAGGGTTAGGGTTATGCCTAGGGTTAGGCTTCAGAAAACCACAAAGCCAGGAGCTCCAGGGATACTCACCATGCAAAAGGCAGGCCAAGTTGAGCGTAGCACATCCAAATCCTTGCTCCCTCTTCGTCATTCTGCTCGGAACTCACCACAGCCCAATGCCCGATTACTGCCTCAGTCTAGGGTTAGGCTTAGGGCTAGGGTTAGGGCTATGCCTAGGGTTAGGCTTCAGAAAACCACAAAGCCAGGAGCTCCAGGGATACTCACCATGCAAAAGGCAGGCCAAGTTGAGCGTCGCACATCCAAATCCTTGCTCCCTCTTTGTCATTCTGCTAGGAACTCACCACAGCCCAATGCCCGATTTCTGCCTCAGTCTAGGGTTAGGCTTAGGGCTGGGGTTAGGGTTATGCCTAGGGTTAGGCTTCAGAAAACCACAAAGCCAGGAGCTCCAGGGATACCATGCAAAAGGCAGGCCAAGTGGAGCGTAGCACATCCAAATCCTTGCTCCCTCTTCTTCATTCTGCTCGGAACTCCCCACAGCCCAATGCCCGATTTCTGCCTCAGTCTAGGGTTAGGCTTAGGGCTAGGGTTAGGGTTATGCCTAGGGTTAGGGTTCACAAAACCACAAGGCCAGGAGCTCCAGGGATACTCACCATGCAAAAGGCAGGCCAAGTTGAGCGTAGCACATCCAAATCCTTGCTCCCTCTTCGTCATTCTGCTCCGAACTCCCCACAGCCCAATGCCCGATTTCTGCCTCAGTCTAGGCTTAGGCTTAGGGCTAGGGTTAGGGCTATGCCTAGGGTTAGGGTTCAGAAAACCACAAAGCCAGGAGCTCCAGGGATACTCACCATGCAAAAGGCAGGCCGAGTTGAGCGTAGCACATCCAAATCCTTGCTCCCTCTTTGTCATTCTGCTCCGAACTCACCACAGCCCAATGCCTTATTTCTGCCTCAGTCTAGGGTTAGGCTTAGGGCTAGGGTTAGGGTTATGCCTAGGGTTAGGGTTCTGCCTAGGGTTAGGGTTCACAAAACCACAAAGCCAGGAGCTCCAGGGATACTCACCATGCAAAACGCAGGCCAAGTTGAGCGTAGCACATCCAAATCCTTGCTCCCTCTTCGTCATTCTGCTCGGAACTCCCCACAGCCCAATGCCCGATTTCTGCCTCAGTCTAGGGTTAGGCTTGGGGCTAGGGTTAGGGTTATGCCTAGGGTTAGGGTTCACAAAACCACAAAGCCAGGAGCTCCAGGGATACTCACCATGCAAAAGGCAGGCCAAGTTGAGCCTAGCACATCCAAATCCTTGCTCCCTCTTTGTCATTCTGCTCCGAACTCACCACAGCCCAATGCCCGATTACTGCCTCAGTCTAGGGTTAGGCTTAGGGCTAGGGTTAGGGTTATGCCTAGGGTTAGGGTTCACAAAACCACAAAGCCAGGAGCTCCAGGGATACCATGCAAAAGGCAGGCCAAGTTGAGCGTAGCACATCCAAATCCTTGCTCCCTCTTCTTCATTCTGCTCGGAACTCCCCATAGCCCAATGCCCGCTTTCTGCCTCAGTCTAGGGTTAGGCTTAGGGCTAGGGTTAGGGTTATGCCTAGGGTTAGGGTTCTGCCTAGGGTTAGGGTTCACAAAACCACAAAGCCAGGAGCTCCAGGGATACTCACCATGCAAAAGGCAGGCCAAGTTGAGCGTAGCACATCCAAATCCTTGCTCCCTCTTCGTCATTCTGCTCGGAACTCCCCACAGCCCAATGCCCGATTTCTGCCTCAGTCTAGGGTTAGGCTTGGGGCTAGGGTTAGTGTTATGCCTAGGGTTAGGGTTCACAAAACCACAAAGCCAGGAGCTCCAGGGATACTCACCATGCAAAAGGCAGGCCAAGTTGAGCCTAGCACATCCAAATCCTTGCTCCCTCTTTGTCATTCTGCTCCGAACTCACCACAGCCCAATGCCCGATTACTGCCTCAGTCTAGGGTTAGGCTTAGGGCTAGGGTTAGGGTTATGCCTAGGGTTAGGGTTCACAAAACCACAAAGCCAGGAGCTCCAGGGATACCATGCAAAAGGCAGGCCAAGTTGAGCGTAGCACATCCAAATCCTTGCTCCCTCTTCTTCATTCTGCTCGGAACTCCCCATAGCCCAATGCCCGATTTCTGCCTCAGTCTAGGGTTAGGCTTAGGGCTAGGGTTAGGGTTATGCCTAGGGTTAGGCTTCAGAAAACCACAAAGCCAGGAGCTCCAGGGATACTCACCATGCAAAAGGCAGGCCGAGTTGAGCGTAGCACATCCAAATCCTTGCTCCCTCTTCGTCATTCTGCTTGGAACTCAGCACAGCCCAATGCCCGATTTCTGCCTCCGTCTAGGGTTAGGCTTAGGGCTAGGGTTAGGGTTATGCCTAGGGTTACGCTTCAGAAAACCACAAAGCCAGGAGCTCCAGGGATACTCACCATGCAAAAGGCAGGCCGAGTTGAGCGTAGCACATCCAAATCCTTGCTCCCTCTTTGTCATTCTGCTCCGAACTCACCACAGCCCAATGCCCGATTTCTGCCTCAGTCTAGGGTTAGGCTTAGGGCTAGGGTTAGGGTTATGCCTAGGGTTAGGCTTCAGAAAACCACAAAGCCAGGAGCTCCAGGTATACTCACCATGCAAAAGGCAGGCCGAGTTGAGCGTAGCACATCCAAATCCTTGCTCCCTCTTCATCATTCTGCTCGGAACTCCCCACAGCCCAATGCCCGATTTCTGCCTCAGTCTAGGGTTAGGCTTAGGGCTGGGGTTAGGGTTATGCCTAGGGTTAGGGTTCTGCCTAGGGTTAGGGTTCACAAAACCACAAAGCCAGGAGCTCCAGGGATACCATGCAAAAGGCAGGCCAAGTTGAGCGTAGCACATCCAAATCCTTGCTCCCTCTTCGTCATTCTGCTCGGAACTCACCACAGCCCAATGCCCGATTTCTGCCTCAGTCTAGGGTTAGGCTTAGGGCTAGGGTTAGGGTTATGCCGAGGGTTAGGGTTCAGAAAACCACAAAGCCAGGAGCTCCAGGGATACTCACCATGCAAAAGGCAGGCCGAGTTGAGCGTAGCACATCCAAATCCTTGCTCCCTCTTTGTCATTCTGCTCCGAACTCACCACAGCCCAATGCCCGATTTCTGCCTCAGTCTAGGGTTAGGCTTAGGGCTAGGGTTAGGGTTATGCCTAGGGTTAGGCTTCAGAAAACCACAAAGCCAGGAGCTCCAGGTATACTCACCATGCAAAAGGCAGGCCAAGTTGAGCGCAGCACATCCAAATCCTTGCTCCCTCTTCGTCATTCTGCTCGGAACTCCCCACAGCCCAATGCCCGATTTCTGCCTCAGTCTAGGGTTAGGCTTAGGGCTAGGGTTAGGGCTATGCCTAGGGTTAGGGTTCACAAAACCACAAAGCCAGGAGCTCCAGGGATACTAACCATGCAAAAGGCAGGCCGAGCTGAGCGTAGCACATCCAAATCCTTGCTCCCTCTTTGTCATTCTGCTCCGAACTCACCACAGCCCAATGCCTTATTTCTGCCTCAGTCTAGGGTTAGGCTTAGGGCTAGGGTTAGGGTTATGCCTAGGGTTAGGGTTCACAAAACCACAAAGCCAGGAGCTCCAGGGATACTCACCATGCAAAAGGCAGGCCAAGTTGAGCCTAGCACATCCAAATCCTTGCTCCCTCTTCGTCATTCTGCTCGGAACTCACCACAGCCCAATGCCCTATTACTGCCTCAGTCTAGGGTTAGGCTTAGGGCTAGGGTTAGGGTTATGCCTAGGGTTAGGGTTCAGAAAACCACAAAGCCAGGAGCTCCTGGGATACTCACCATGCAAAAGGCAGGCCAAGTTGAGCGTAGCACATCCAAATCCTTGCTCCCTCTTCGTCATTCTGCTCGGAACTCACCACAGCCCAATGCCCGATTTCTGCCTCAGTCTAGGGTTAGGCTTAGGGCTAGGGTTAGGGTTATGCCTAGGGTTACGCTTCAGAAAACCACAAAGCCAGGAGCTCCAGGGATACTCACCATGCAAAAGGCAGGCCAAGTTGAGTGTAGCACATCCAAATCCTTGCTCCCTCTTCTTCATTCTGCTCGGAACTCCCCACAGCCCAATGCCCGATTTCTGCCTCAGTCTAGGGTTAGGCTTAGGGCTAGGGTTAGGGTTATGCCTAGGGTTAGGCTTCAGAAAACCACAAAGCCAGGAGCTCCAGGGATACTCACCATGCAAAAGGCAGACCGAGTTGAGCGTAGCACATCCAAATCCTTGCTCCCTCTTCGTCATTCTGCTCGGAACTCACCACAGCCCAATGCCTGATTTCTGCCTCAGTCTAGGGTTAGGCTTAGGGCTAGGGTTAGGGTTATGCCTAGGGTTAGGGTTCTGCCTAGGGTTAGGGTTCACAAAACCACAAAGCCAGGAGCTCCAGGGATACTCACCATGCAAAAGGCAGGCCAAGTTGAGCGTAGCACATCCAAATCCCCTCTCCCTCTTCGTCATTCTGCTCGGAACTCACCACAGCCCAATGCCCGATTTCTGCCTCAGTCTAGGGTTATGCTTAGGGCTAGGGTTAGGGTTATGCCTAGGGTTAGGGTTCACAAAACCACAAAGCCAGGAGCTCCAGGGATACTCACCATGCAAAAGGCAGGCCACGTTGAGCGTAGCACATCCAAATCCTTGCTCCCTCTTTGTCATTCTGCTCCGAACTCACCACAGCCCAATGCCTGATTTCTGCCTCAGTCTAGGGTTAGGCTTAGGGCTAGGGTTAGGGTTATGCCTAGGGTTAGGCTTCAGAAAACCACAAAGCCAGGAGCTCCAGGGATACTCACCATGCAAAAGGCAGGCTGAGTTGAGCGTAGCACATTCAAATCCTTGCTCCCTCTTCGTCATTCTGCTCGGAACTCACCACAGCCCAATGCCCGATTTCTGCCTCAGTCTAGGGTTAGGCTTGGGGCTAGGGTTAGGGTTATGCCTAGGGTTAGGGTTCACAAAACCACAAAGCCAGGAGCTCCAGGGATACTCACCATGCAAAAGGCAGGCCAAGTTGAGCGTAGCACATCCAAATCCTTGGTCCCTCTTTGTCATTCTGCTCGGAACTCACCACAGCCCAATGCCCGATTACTGGCTCAGTCTAGGGTTAGGCTTAGGGCTAGGGTTAGGGTTATGTCTAGGGTTAGGGTTATGCCTAGGGTTAGGGTTCACAAAACCACAAAGCCAGGAGCTCCAGGGATACTCACCATGCAAAAGGCAGGCCAAGTTGAGCGTAGCACATCCAAATCCTTGGTTCCTCTTTGTCATTCTGCTCGGAACTCACCACAGCCCAATGCCCGATTTCTGCCTCAGTCTAGGGTTAGGCTTAGGGCTAGGGTTAGGGTTATGCCTAGGGTTAGGCTTCAGAAAACCACAAAGCCAGGAGCTCCAGGGATACTCACCATGCAAAAGGCAGGCCAAGTTGAGCGCAGCACATCCAAATCCTTGCTCCCTCTTCGTCATTCTGCTCGGAACTCCCCACAGCCCAATGCCCGATTACTGGCTCAGTCTAGGGTTAGGCTTAGGGCTAGGGTTAGGGTTATGCCTAGGGTTAGGCTTCAGAAAACCACAAAGCCAGGAGCTCCAGGGATACTCACCATGCAAAAGGCAGGCCAAGTTGAGCGTAGCACATCCAAATCCTTGCTCCCTCTTCGTCATTCTGCTCGGAACTCCCCACAGCCCAATGCCCGATTACTGCCTCAGTCTAGGGTTAGGCTTAGGGCTAGGGTTAGGGCTATGCCTAGGGTTAGGGTTCACAAAACCACAAAGCCAGGAGCTCCAGGGATACTCACCATGCAAAAGGCAGGCCAAGTTGAGCGTAGCACATCCAAATCCTTGCTCCCTCTTCGTCATTCTGCTCAGAACTCACCACAGCCCAATGCCTGATTTCTGCCTCAGTCTAGGGTTAGGGTTATGCCTAGGGTTAGGGTTATGCCTAGGGTTAGGGTTCTGCCTAGGGTTAGGGTTCACAAAACCACAAAGCCAGGAGCTCCAGGGATACTCACCATGCAAAAGGCAGGCCAAGTTGAGCGTAGCACATCCAAATCCCCTCTCCCTCTTCGTCATTCTGCTCAGAACTCACCACAGCCCAATGCCCGATTTCTGCCTCAGTCTAGGGTTAGGCTTAGGGCTAGGGTTAGGGTTATGCCTAGGGTTAGGGTTCAGAAAACCACAAAGCCAGGAGCTCCTGGGATACTCACCATGCAAAAGGCAGGCCAAGTTGAGCGTAGCACATCCAAATCCCCTCTCCCTCTTCGTCATTCTGCTCGGAACTCACCACAGCCCAATGCCCGATTTCTGCCTCAGTCTAGGGTTATGCTTAGGGCTAGGGTTAGGGTTATGCCTAGGGTTAGGGTTCACAAAACCACAAAGCCAGGAGCTCCAGGGATACTCACTATGCAAAAGGCAGGCCAAGTTGAGCGTAGCACATCCAAATCCTTGCTCCCTCTTTGTCATTCTGCTCCGAACTCACCACAGCCCAATGCCTGATTTCTGCCTCAGTCTAGGGTTAGGCTTAGGGCTAGGGTTAGGGTTATGCCTAGGGTTACGCTTCAGAAAACCACAAAGCCAGGAGCTCCAGGGATACTCACCATGCAAAAGGCAGGCCAAGTTGAGCGTAGCACATCCAAATCCTTGCTCCCTCTTCGTCATTCTGCTCGGAACTCACCACAGCCCAATGCCCGATTACTGCCTCAGTCTAGGGTTAGGCTTAGGGCTAGGGTTAGGGCTATGCCTAGGGTTAGGCTTCAGAAAACCACAAAGCCAGGAGCTCCAGGGATACTCACCATGCAAAAGGCAGGCCAAGTTGAGCCTAGCACATCCAAATCCTTGCTCCCTCTTCGTCATTCTGCTCCGAACTCACCACAGCCCAATGCCCGATTACTGCCTCAGTCTAGGGTTAGGGTTATGCCTAGGGTTAGGGTTTTGACTAGGGTTAGGGTTCACAAAACCACAAAGCCAGGAGCTCCAGGGAAACTCACCATGCAAAAGGCAGGCCGAGTTGAGCGTAGCACATCCAAATCCTTGCTCCCTCTTTGTCATTCTGCTCGGAACTCACCACAGCCCAATGCCCGATATCTGCCTCAGTCTAGGGTTAGGCTTAGGGCTAGGGTTAGGGTTATGCCTACGGTTAGGCTTCAGAAAACCACAAAGCCAGGAGCTCCAGGGATACCATGCAAAAGGCAGGCCAAGTGGAGCGTAGCACATCCAAATCCTTGCTCCCTCTTTGTCATTCTGCTCGGAACTCACCACAGCCGAATGCCCGATTTCTGCCTCAGTCTAGGGTTAGGCTTAGGGCTAGGGTTAGGGTTATGCCTAGGGTTAGGGTTCACAAAACCACAAAGCCAGGAGCTCCAGGGATACTCACCATGCAAAAGGCAGGCTGAGTTGAGCGTAGCACATTCAAATCCTTGCTCCCTCTTCGTCATTCTGCTCGGAACTCACCACAGCCCAATGCCCGATTTCTGCCTCAGTCTAGGGTTAGGCTTGGGGCTAGGGTTAGGGTTATGCCTAGGGTTAGGGTTCACAAAACCACAAAGCCAGGAGCTCCAGGGATACTCACCATGCAAAAGGCAGGCCAAGTTGAGCGTAGCACATCCAAATCCTTGCTCCCTCTTTGTCATTCTGCTCGGAACTCACCACAGCCCAATGCCCGATTACTGGCTCAGTCTAGGGTTAGGCTTAGGGCTAGGGTTAGGGTTATGTCAAGGGTTAGGGTTATGCCTAGGGTTAGGGTTCACAAAACCACAAAGCCAGGAGCTCCAGGGATACTCACCATGCAAAAGGCAGGCCAAGTTGAGCGTAGCACATCCAAATCCTTGGTCCCTCTTTGTCATTCTGCTCGGAACTCACCACAGCCCAATGCCCGATTTCTGCCTCAGTCTAGGGTTAGGCTTAGGGCTAGGGTTAGGGTTATGCCTAGGGTTAGGCTTCAGAAAACCACAAAGCCAGGAGCTCCAGGGATACTCACCATGCAAAAGGCAGGCCAAGTTGAGCGCAGCACATCCAAATCCTTGCTCCCTCTTCGTCATTCTGCTCGGAACTCACCACAGCCCAATGCCCGATTACTGCCTCAGTCTAGGGTTAGGCTTAGGGCTAGGGTTAGGGTTATGCCTAGGGTTAGGCTTCAGAAAACCACAAAGCCAGGAGCTCCAGGGATACTCACCATGCAAAAGGCAGACCGAGTTGAGCGTAGCACATCCAAATCCTTGCTCCCTCTTCGTCATTCTGCTCGGAACTCACCACAGCCCAATGCCTGATTTCTGCCTCAGTCTAGGGTTAGGCTTAGGGCTAGGGTTAGGGTTATGCCTAGGGTTAGGGTTCTGCCTAGGGTTAGGGTTCACAAAACCACAAAGCCAGGAGCTCCAGGGATACTCACCATGCAAAAGGCAGGCCAAGTTGAGCGTAGCACATCCAAATCCCCTCTCCCTCTTCGTCATTCTGCTCAGAACTCACCACAGCCCAATGCCCGATTTCTGCCTCAGTCTAGGGTTAGGCTTAGGGCTAGGGTTAGGGTTATGCCTAGGGTTAGGGTTCACAAAACCACAAAGCCAGGAGCTCCAGGGATACTCACCATGCAAAAGGCAGGCCAAGTTGAGCGTAACACAACCAAATCCCCTCTCCCTCTTCGTCATTCTGCTCGGAACTCCCCACAGCCCAATGCCCGATTTCTGCCTCAGTCTAGGGTTATGCTTAGGGCTAGGGTTAGGGTTATGCCTAGGGTTAGGGTTCACAAAACCACAAAGCCAGGAGCTCCAGGGATACTCACCATGCAAAAGGCAGGCCGAGTTGAGCGTAGCACATCCAAATCCTTGCTCCCTCTTTGTCATTCTGCTCCGAACTCACCACAGCCCAATGCCTGATTTCTGCCTCAGTCTAGGGTTAGGCTTAGGGCTAGGGTTAGGGTTATGCCTAGGGTTAGGCTTCAGAAAACCACAAAGCCAGGAGCTCCAGGGATACTCACCATGCAAAAGGCAGGCCAAGTTGAGCGTAGCACATCCAAATCCTTGCTCCCTCTTTGTCATTCTGCTCGGAACTCCCCACAGCCCAATGCCCGATTACTGCCTCAGTCTAGGGTTAGGCTTAGGGCTAGGGTTAGGGCTATGCCTAGGGTTAGGGTTCAGAAAACCACAAAGCCAGGAGCTCCAGGGATACTCACCATGCAAAAGGCAGGCCAAGTTGAGCGTAGCACATCCAAATCCTTGCTCCCTCTTCGTCATTCTGCTCCGAACTCACCACAGCCCAATGCCTGATTTCTGCCTCAGTCTAGGGTTAGGCTTAGGGCTAGGGTTAGGGTTATGCCTAGGGTTAGGGTTCTGCCTAGGGTTAGGGTTCACAAAACCACAAAGCCAGGAGCTCCAGGGATACTCACCATGCAAAAGGCAGGCCAAGTTGAGCGTAGCACATCCAAATCCCCTCTCCCTCTTCGTCATTCTGCTCAGAACTCACCACAGCCCAATGCCCGATTTCTGCCTCAGTCTAGGGTTAGGCTTAGGGCTAGGGTTAGGGTTATGCCTAGGGTTAGGGTTCAGAAAACCACAAAGCCAGGAGCTCCTGGGATACTCACCATGCAAAAGGCAGGCCAAGTTGAGCGTAGCACATCCAAATCCCCTCTCCCTCTTCGTCATTCTGCTCGGAACTCACCACAGCCCAATGCCCGATTTCTGCCTCAGTCTAGGGTTATGCTTAGGGCTAGGGTTAGGGTTATGCCTAGGGTTAGGGTTCACAAAACCACAAAGCCAGGAGCTCCAGGGATACTCACCATGCAAAAGGCAGGCCGAGTTGAGCGTAGCACATCCAAATCCTTGCTCCCTCTTTGTCATTCTGCTCCGAACTCACCACAGCCCAATGCCTGATTTCTGCCTCAGTCTAGGGTTAGGCTTAGGGCTAGGGTTAGGGTTATGCCTAGGGTTAGGCTTCAGAAAACCACAAAGCCAGGAGCTCCAGGGATACTCACCATGCAAAAGGCAGGCCAAGTTGAGCGTAGCACATCCAAATCCTTGCTCCCTCTTCGTCATTCTGCTCGGAACTCACCACAGCCCAATGCCCGATTTCTGCCTCAGTCTAGGGTTAGGCTTAGGGCTAGGGTTAGGGCTATGCCTAGGGTTAGGCTTCAGAAAACCACAAAGCCAGGAGCTCCAGGGATACTCACCATGCAAAAGGCAGGCCAAGTTGAGCCTAGCACATCCAAATCCTTGCTCCCTCTTCGTCATTCTGCTCAGAACTCACCACAGCCCAATGCCCGATTACTGCCTCAGTCTAGGGTTAGGGTTATGCCTAGGGTTAGGGTTATGCCTAGGGTTAGGGTTCACAAAACCACAAAGCCAGGAGCTCCAGGGAAACTCACCATGCAAAAGGCAGGCCGAGTTGAGCGTAGCACATCCAAATCCTTGGTCCCTCTTTGTCATTCTGCTCGGAACTCACCACAGCCCAATGCCCGATTTCTGCCTCAGTCTAGGGTTAGGCTTAGGGCTAGGGTTAGGGTTATGCCTACGGTTAGGCTTCAGAAAACCACAAAGCCAGGAGCTCCAGGGATACCATGCAAAAGGCAGGCCAAGTTGAGCGTAGCACATCCAAATCCCCTCTCCCTCTTTGTCATTCTGCTCGGAACTCACCACAGCCCAATGCCCAATTACTGGCTCAGTCTAGGGTTAGGCTTAGGGCTAGGGTTAGGGTTATGCCTAGGGTTAGGGTTCACAAAACCACAAAGCCAGGAGCTCCAGGGATACCATGCAAAAGGCAGGCCAAGTTGAGCCTAGCACATCCAAATCCTTGCTCCCTCTTTGTCATTCTGCTCGGAACTCACCATAGCTGAATGCCCGATTTCTGCCTCAGTCTAGGGTTAGGCTTAGGGCTAGGGTTAGGGTTATGCCTAGGGTTAGGGTTCACAAAACCACAAAGCCAGGAGCTCCAGGGATACTCACCATGCAAAAGGCAGGCTGAGTTGAGCGTAGCACATTCAAATCCTTGCTCCCTCTTCGTCAATCTGCTCGGAACTCACCACAGCCCAATGCCCGATTTCTGCCTCAGTCTAGGGTTAGGCTTGGGGCTAGGGTTAGGGTTATGCCTAGGGTTAGGGTTCACAAAACCACAAAGCCAGGAGCTCCAGGGATACTCACCATGCAAAAGGCAGGCCAAGTTGAGCGTAGCACATCCAAATCCTTGGTCCCTCTTTGTCATTCTGCTCGGAACTCACCACAGCCCAATGCCCGATTACTGGCTCAGTCTAGGGTTAGGCTTAGGGCTAGGGTTAGGGTTATGTCTAGGGTTAGGGTTATGCCTAGGGTTAGGGTTCACAAAACCACAAAGCCAGGAGCTCCAGGGATACTCACCATGCAAAAGGCAGGCCAAGTTGAGCGTAGCACATCCAAATCCTTGGTCCCTCTTTGTCATTCTGCTCGGAACTCACCACAGCCCAATGCCCGATTTCTGCCTCAGTCTAGGGTTATGCTTAGGGCTAGGGTTAGGGTTATGCCTAGGGTTAGGGTTCACAAAACCACAAAGCCAGGAGCTCCAGGGATACTCACCATGCAAAAGGCAGGCCACGTTGAGCGTAGCACATCCAAATCCTTGCTCCCTCTTTGTCATTCTGCTCCGAACTCACCACAGCCCAATGCCTGATTTCTGCCTCAGTCTAGGGTTAGGCTTAGGGCTAGGGTTAGGGTTATGCCTAGGGTTAGGCTTCAGAAAACCACAAAGCCAGGAGCTCCAGGGATACTCACCATGCAAAAGGCAGGCCAAGTTGAGCGTAGCACATCCAAATCCTTGCTCCCTCTTTGTCATTCTGCTCGGAACTCCCCACAGCCCAATGCCCGATTACTGCCTCAGTCTAGGGTTAGGCTTAGGGCTAGGGTTAGGGCTATGCCTAGGGTTAGGGTTCAGAAAACCACAAAGCCAGGAGCTCCAGGGATACTCACCATGCAAAAGGCAGGCCAAGTTGAGCGTAGCACATCCAAATCCTTGCTCCCTCTTCGTCATTCTGCTCAGAACTCACCACAGCCCAATGCCTGATTTCTGCCTCAGTCTAGGGTTAGGCTTAGGGCTAGGGTTAGGGTTATGCCTAGGGTTAGGGTTCTGCCTAGGGTTAGGGTTCACAAAACCACAAAGCCAGGAGCTCCAGGGATACTCACCATGCAAAAGGCAGGCCAAGTTGAGCGTAGCACATCCAAATCCCCTCTCCCTCTTCGTCATTCTGCTCAGAACTCACCACAGCCCAATGCCCGATTTCTGCCTCAGTCTAGGGTTATGCTTAGGGCTAGGGTTAGGGTTATGCCTAGGGTTAGGGTTCAGAAAACCACAAAGCCAGGAGCTCCTGGGATACTCACCATGCAAAAGGCAGGCCAAGTTGAGCGTAGCACATCCAAATCCCGTCTCCCTCTTCGTCATTCTGCTCGGAACTCAGCACAGCCCAATGCCCGATTTCTGCCTCAGTCTAGGGTTATGCTTAGGGCTAGGGTTAGGGTTATGCCTAGGGTTAGGGTTCACAAAACCACAAAGCCAGGAGCTCCAGGGATACTCACCATGCAAAAGGCAGGCCGAGTTGAGCGTAGCACATCCAAATCCTTGCTCCCTCTTTGTCATTCTGCTCCGAACTCACCACAGCCCAATGCCTGATTTCTGCCTCAGTCTAGGGTTAGGCTTAGGGCTAGGGTTAGGGTTATGCCTAGGGTTAGGCTTCAGAAAACCACAAAGCCAGGAGCTCCAGGGATACTCACCATGCAAAAGGCAGGCCAAGTTGAGCGTAGCACATCCAAATCCTTGCTCCCTCTTCGTCATTCTGCTCGGAACTCACCACAGCCCAATGCCCGATTACTGCCTCAGTCTAGGGTTAGGCTTAGGGCTAGGGTTAGGGCTATGCCTAGGGTTAGGCTTCAGAAAACCACAAAGCCAGGAGCTCCAGGGATACTCACCATGCAAAAGGCAGGCCAAGTTGAGCCTAGCACATCCAAATCCTTGCTCCCTCTTCGTCATTCTGCTCAGAACTCACCACAGCCCAATGCCCGATTTCTGCCTCAGTCTAGGGTTAGGGTTATGCCTAGGGTTAGGGTTATGTCTAGGGTTAGGGTTCACAAAACCACAAAGCCAGGAGCTCCAGGGAAACTCACCATGCAAAAGGCAGGCCGAGTTGAGCGTAGCACATCCAAATCCTTGCTCCCTCTTCGTCATTCTGCTCGGAACTCACCACAGCCCAATGCCCAATTACTGGCTCAGTCTAGGGTTAGGCTTAGGGCTAGGGTTAGGGTTATGCCTAGGGTTAGGGTTCACAAAACCACAAAGCCAGGAGCTCCAGGGATACCATGCAAAAGGCAGGCCAAGTTGAGCCTAGCACATCCAAATCCTTGCTCCCTCTTTGTCATTCTGCTCGGAACTCACCACAGCCGAATGCCCGATTTCGGCCTCAGTCTAGGGTTAGGCTTAGGGCTAGGGTTAGGGTTATGCCTAGGGTTAGGGTTCACAAAACCACAAAGCCAGGAGCTCCAGGGATACTCACCATGCAAAAGGCAGGCTGAGTTGAGCGTAGCACATTAAAATCCTTGCTCCCTCTTCGTCATTCTGCTCGGAACTCACCACAGCCCAATGCCTGATTTCTGCCTCAGTCTAGGGTTAGGCTTGGGGCTAGGGTTAGGGTTATGCCTAGGGTTAGGGTTCACAAAACCACAAAGCCAGGAGCTCCAGGGATACTCACCATGCAAAAGGCAGGCCAAGTTGAGCGCAGCACATCCAAATCCTTGCTCCCTCTTCGTCATTCTGCTCGGAACTCACCACAGCCCAATGCCCGATTTCTGCCTCAGTCTAGGGTTAGGCTTGGGGCTAGGGTTAGGGTTATGCCTAGGGTTAGGGTTCACAAAACCACAAAGCCAGGAGCTCCAGGGATACTCACCATGCAAAAGGCAGGCCAAGTTGAGCGTAGCACATCCAAATCCTTGCTCCCTCTTCGTCATTCTGCTCGGAACTCCCCACAGCCCAATGCCCGATTTCTGCCTCAGTCTAGGGTTAGGCTTAGGGCTAGGGTTAGGGTTATGCCTAGGGTTAGGCTTCAGAAAACCACAAAGCCAGGAGCTCCAGGGATACTCACCATGCAAAAGGCAGGCCAAGTTGAGCGTGGCACATCCAAATCCCCTCTCCCTCTTCGTCATTCTGCTCCGAACTCACCACAGCCCAATGCCCGATTTCTGCCTAAGTCTAGGGTTAGGCTTAGGGCTAGGGTTAGGGTTATGCCTCAGGTTAGGCTTCAGAAAACCACAAAGCCAGGAGCTCCAGGGATACTCACCATGCAAAAGGCAGGCCAAGTTGAGCGTAGCACATCCAAATCCTTGCTCCCTCTTCATCATTCTGCTCGGAACTCATCACAGTCCAATGCCCGATTTCTGCCTCAGTCTAGGCTTAGGCTTAGGGCTAGGGTTTGGGTTCAGAAAACCACAATGCCAGGAGCTCCAGGGATACTCACCATGCAAAAGGCAGGCCAAGTTGAGCGTGGCACATCCAAATCCCCTCTCCCTCTTCGTCATTCTGCTCGGAACTCACCACAGCCCAATGTCCGATTACTGGCTCAGTCTAGGGTTAGGCTTAGGGCTAGGGCTAGGGTTATGCCTAGGGATAGGCTTCAGAAAACCACAAAGCCAGGAGCTCCAGGGATACTCACCATGCAAAAGGCAGGCCAAGTTGAGCGTAGCACATCCAAATCCTTGCTCCCTCTTCGTCATTCTGCTTGGAACTCCCCACAGCCCAATGCCTGATTTCTGCCTCAGTCTAGGGTTAGGGTTATGCCTAGGGTTTGGGTTCAGAAAACCACAAAGCCAGGAGCTCCAGGGATGCTCACCATGCAAAAGGCAGGCCAAGTTGAGCGTAGCACATCCAAATCCTTGCTCCCTCTTTGTCATTCTGCTCGGAACTCACCACAGCCCAATGCCCGATTACTGCCTCAGTCTAGGGTTAGGCTTAGGGCTAGGGTTAGGGTTATGCCTAGGGTTAGGGTTCACAAAACCACAAAGCCAGGAGCTCCAGGGATACTCACCATGCAAAAGGCAGGCCACGTTGAGCGTAGCACATCCAAATCCTTGCTCCCTCTTTGTCATTCTGCTCCGAACTCACCACAGCCCAATGCCTGATTTCTGCCTCAGTCTAGGGTTAGGCTTAGGGCTAGGGTTAGGGTTATGCCTAGGGTTAGGCTTCAGAAAACCACAAAGCCAGGAGCTCCAGGGATACTCACCATGCAAAAGGCAGGCCAAGTTGAGCGTAGCACATCCAAATCCTTGCTCCCTCTTTGTCATTCTGCTCGGAACTCCCCACAGCCCAATGCCCGATTACTGCCTCAGTCTAGGGTTAGGCTTAGGGCTAGGGTTAGGGCTATGCCTAGGGTTAGGGTTCAGAAAACCACAAAGCCAGGAGCTCCAGGGATACTCACCATGCAAAAGGCAGGCCAAGTTGAGCGTAGCACATCCAAATCCTTGCTCCCTCTTCGTCATTCTGCTCAGAACTCACCACAGCCCAATGCCTGATTTCTGCCTCAGTCTAGGGTTAGGCTTAGGGCTAGGGTTAGGGTTATGCCTAGGGTTAGGGTTCTGCCTAGGGTTAGGGTTCACAAAACCACAAAGCCAGGAGCTCCAGGGATACTCACCATGCAAAAGGCAGGCCAAGTTGAGCGTAGCACATCCAAATCCCCTCTCCCTCTTCGTCATTCTGCTCGGAACTCACCACAGCCCAATGCCCGATTTCTGCCTCAGTCTAGGGTTAGGCTTAGGGCTAGGGTTAGGGTTATGCCTAGGGTTAGGGTTCAGAAAACCACAAAGCCAGGAGCTCCTGGGATACTCACCATGCAAAAGGCAGGCCAAGTTGAGCGTAGCACATCCAAATCCCCTCTCCCTCTTCGTCATTCTGCTCGGAACTCACCACAGCCCAATGCCCGATTTCTGCCTCAGTCTAGGGTTATGCTTAGGGCTAGGGTTAGGGTCATGCCTAGGGTTAGGGTTCACAAAACCACAAAGCCAGGAGCTCCAGGGATACTCACCATGCAAAAGGCAGGCCAAGTTGAGCGTAGCACATCCAAATCCTTGCTCCCTCTTTGTCATTCTGCTCAGAACTCACCACAGCCCAATGCCTGATTTCTGCCTCAGTCTAGGGTTAGGCTTAGGGCTAGGGTTAGGGTTATGCCTAGGGTTAGGCTTCAGAAAACCACAAAGCCAGGAGCTCCAGGGATACTCACCATGCAAAAGGCAGGCCAAGTTGAGCGTAGCACATCCAAATCCTTGCTCCCTCTTCGTCATTCTGCTCGGAACTCACCACAGCCCAATGCCCGATTACTGCCTCAGTCTAGGGTTAGGCTTAGGGCTAGGGTTAGGGCTATGCCTAGGGTTAGGGTTCACAAAACCACAAAGCCAGGAGCTCCAGGGATACTCACCATGCAAAAGGCAGGCCAAGTTGAGCCTAGCACATCCAAATCCTTGCTCCCTCTTCGTCATTCTGCTCGGAACTCACCACAGCCCAATGCCCGATTACTGGCTCAGTCTAGGGTTAGGCTTAGGGCTAGGGTTAGGGTTATGTCTAGGGTTAGGGTTATGCCTAGGGTTAGGGTTCACAAAACCACAAAGCCAGGAGCTCCAGGGATACTCACCATGCAAAAGGCAGGCCAAGTTGAGCGTAGCACATCCAAATCCTTGGTCCCTCTTTGTCATTCTGCTCGGAACTCACCACAGCCCAATGCCCGATTTCTGCCTCAGTCTAGGGTTAGGCTTAGGGCTAGGGTTAGGGTTATGCCTAGGGTTAGGCTTCAGAAAACCACAAAGCCAGGAGCTCCAGGGATACTCACCATGCAAAAGGCAGGCCAAGTTGAGCGCAGCACATCCAAATCCTTGCTCCCTCTTCGTCATTCTGCTCGGAACTCCCCACAGCCCAATGCCCGATTACTGCCTCAGTCTAGGGTTAGGCTTAGGGCTAGGGTTAGGGTTATGCCTAGGGTTAGGCTTCAGAAAACCACAAAGCCAGGAGCTCCAGGGATACTCACCATGCAAAAGGCAGACCGAGTTGAGCGTAGCACATCCAAATCCTTGCTCCCTCTTCGTCATTCTGCTCGGAACTCACCACAGCCCAATGCCTGATTTCTGCCTCAGTCTAGGGTTAGGCTTAGGGCTAGGGTTAGGGTTATGTCTAGGGTTAGGGTTCTGCCTAGGGTTAGGGTTCACAAAACCACAAAGCCAGGAGCTCCAGGGATACTCACCATGCAAAAGGCAGGCCAAGTGGAGCGTAGCACATCCAAATCCTTGCTCCCTCTTCTTCATTCTGCTCGGAACTCACCACAGCCCAATGCCTGATTTCTGCCTCAGTCTAGGGTTAGGCTTAGGGCTAGGGTTAGGGTTATGCCTAGGGTTAGGCTTCAGAAAACCACAAAGCCAGGAGCTCCAGGGATACTCACCATGCAAAAGGCAGGCCAAGTTGAGCGTAGCACATCCAAATCCTTGCTCCCTCTTCGTCATTCTGCTCGGAACTCCCCACAGCCCAATGCCCGATTACTGCCTCAGTCTAGGGTTAGGCTTAGGGCTAGGGTTAGGGCTATGCCTAGGGTTAGGCTTCAGAAAACCACAAAGCCAGGAGCTCCAGGGATACTCACCATGCAAAAGGCAGGCCAAGTTGAGCGTAGCACATCCAAATCCTTGCTCCCTCTTCGTCATTCTGCTCAGAACTCACCACAGCCCAATGCCTGATTTCTGCCTCAGTCTAGGGTTAGGCTTAGGGCTAGGGTTAGGGTTATGCCTAGGGTTAGGGTTCTGCCTAGGGTTAGGGTTCACAAAACCACAAAGCCAGGAGCTCCAGGGATACTCCCCATGCAAAAGGCAGGCCAAGTTGAGCGTAGCACATCCAAATCCCCTCTCCCTCTTCGTCATTCTGCTCAGAACTCACCACAGCCCAATGCCCGATTTCTGCCTCAGTCTAGGGTTAGGCTTAGGGCTAGGGTTAGGGTTATGCCTAGGGTTAGGGTTCAGAAAACCACAAAGCCAGGAGCTCCTGGGATACTCACCATGCAAAAGGCAGGCCAAGTTGAGCGTAGCACATCCAAATCCCCTCTCCCTCTTCGTCATTCTGCTCGGAACTCACCACAGCCCAATGCCCGATTTCTGCCTCAGTCTAGGGTTATGCTTAGGGCTAGGGTTAGGGTCATGCCTAGGGTTAGGGTTCACAAAACCACAAAGCCAGGAGCTCCAGGGATACTCACCATGCAAAAGGCAGGCCGAGTTGAGCGTAGCACATCCAAATCCTTGGTCCCTCTTTGTCATTCTGCTCTGAACTCACCACAGCCCAATGCCTGATTTCTGCCTCAGTCTAGGGTTAGGCTTAGGGCTAGGGTTAGGGTTATGCCTAGGGTTAGGCTTCAGAAAACCACAAAGCCAGGAGCTCCAGGGATACTCACCATGCAAAAGGCAGGCCAAGTTGAGCCTAGCACATCCAAATCCTTGCTCCCTCTTCGTCATTCTGCTCAGAACTCACCACAGCCCAATGCCCGATTACTGCCTCAGTCTAGGGTTAGGGTTATGCCTAGGGTTAGGGTTATGCCTAGGGTTAGGGTTCACAAAACCACAAAGCCAGGAGCTCCAGGGAAACTCACCATGCAAAAGGCAGGCCGAGTTGAGCGTAGCACATCCAAATCCTTGCTCCCTCTTCGTCATTCTGCTCGGAACTCACCACAGCCCAATGCCCGATTTCTGCCTCAGTCTAGGGTTAGGCTTAGGGCTAGGGTTAGGGTTATGCCTACGGTTAGGCTTCAGAAAACCACAAAGCCAGGAGCTCCAGGGATACTCACCATGCAAAAGGCAGGCCAAGTTGAGCGTAGCACATCCAAATCCTTGCTCCCTCTTTGTCATTCTGCTCCGAACTCACCACAGCCCAATGCCCAATTACTGGCTCAGTCTAGGGTTAGGCTTAGGGCTAGGGTTAGGGTTATGCCTAGGGTTAGGGTTCAGAAAACCACAAAGCCAGGAGCTCCAGGGATACCATGCAAAAGGCAGGCCAAGTTGAGCCTAGCACATCCAAATCCTTGCTCCCTCTTTGTCATTCTGCTCGGAACTCACCACAGCCGAATGCCCAATTTCGGCCTCAGTCTAGGGTTAGGCTTAGGGCTAGGGTTAGGGTTATGCCTAGGGTTAGGGTTCACAAAACCACAAAGCCAGGAGCTCCAGGGATACTCACCATGCAAAAGGCAGGCCAAGTTGAGCGTAGCACATCCAAATCCTTGCTCCCTCTTCGTCATTCTGCTCGGAACTCCCCACAGCCCAATGCCCGATTTCTGCCTCAGTCTAGGGTTAGGCTTAGGGCTAGGGTTAGGGTTATGCCTAGGGTTAGGCTTCAGAAAACCACAAAGCCAGGAGCTCCAGGGATACTCACCATGCAAAAGGCAGGCCAAGTTGAGCGTGGCACATCCAAATCCCCTCTCCCTCTTCGTCATTCTGCTCCGAACTCACCACAGCCCAATGCCCGATTTCTGCCTCAGTCTAGGGTTAGGCTTAGGGCTAGGGTTAGGGTTATGCCTCAGGTTAGGCTTCAGAAAACCACAAAGCCAGGAGCTCCAGGGATACTCACCATGCAAAAGGCAGGCCAAGTTGAGCGTAGCACATCCAAATCCTTGCTCCCTCTTCATCATTCTGCTCGGAACTCATCACAGTCCAATGCCCGATTTCTGCCTCAGTCTAGGCTTAGGCTTAGGGCTAGGGTTTGGGTTCAGAAAACCACAATGCCAGGAGCTCCAGGGATACTCACCATGCAAAAGGCAGGCCAAGTTGAGCGTGGCACATCCAAATCCCCTCTCCCTCTTCGTCATTCTGCTCGGAACTCACCACAGCCCAATGTCCGATTACTGGCTCAGTCTAGGGTTAGGCTTAGGGCTAGGGCTAGGGTTATGCCTAGGGATAGGCTTCAGAAAACCACAAAGCCAGGAGCTCCAGGGATACTCACCATGCAAAAGGCAGGCCAAGTTGAGCGTAGCACATCCAAATCCTTGCTCCCTCTTCGTCATTCTGCTCGGAACTCACCACAGCCCAATGCCCGATTTCTGCCTCAGTCTAGGGTTAGGCTTAGGGCTAGGGTTAGGGTTATGCCTAGGGTTAGGGTTCACAAAACCACAAAGCCAGGAGCTCCAGGGATACTCACCATGCAAAAGGCAGGCCAAGTTGAGCGTAGCACATCCAAATCCTTGCTCCCTCTTCGTCATTCTGCTCGGAACTCCCCACAGCCCAATGCCCGATTACTGGCTCAGTCTAGGGTTAGGCTTAGGGCTAGGGTTAGGGTTATGCCTAGAGTTAGGCTTCAGAAAACCACAAAGCCAGGAGCTCTAGGGATACTCACCATGCAAAAGGCAGGCCAAGTTGAGCGTAGCACATCCAAATCCCCTCTCCCTCTTCGTCATTCTGCTCCGAACTCCCCACAGCCCAATGCCCGATTTCTGCCTAAGTCTAGGGTTAGGCTTAGGGCTAGGGTTAGGGTTCTGCCTCAGGTTAGGGTTCACAAAACCACAAAGCCAGGAGCTCCAGGGATACTCACCATGCAAAAGGCAGGCCAAGTTGAGCATAGCACATCCAAATCCTTGCTCCCTCTTCGTCATTCTGCTCGGAACTCCCCACAGCCCAATGCCTGATTTCTGCCTCAGTCTAGGGTTAGGGTTATGCCTAGGGTTTGGGTTCAGAAAACCACAAAGCCAGGAGCTCCAGGGATGCTCACCATGCAAAAGGCAGGCCAAGTTGAGCGTAGCACATCCAAATCCTTGCTCCCTCTTTGTCATTCTGCTCGGAACTCACCACAGCCCAATGCCCGATTACTGCCTCAGTCTAGGGTTAGGCTTAGGGCTAGGGTTAGGGTTATGCCTAGGGTTAGGGTTCACAAAACCACAAAGCCAGGAGCTCCAGGGATACTCACCATGCAAAAGGCAGGCCACGTTGAGCGTAGCACATCCAAATCCTTGCTCCCTCTTTGTCATTCTGCTCCGAACTCACCACAGCCCAATGCCTGATTTCTGCCTCAGTCTAGGGTTAGGCTTAGGGCTAGGGTTAGGGTTATGCCTAGGGTTAGGCTTCAGAAAACCACAAAGCCAGGAGCTCCAGGGATACTCACCATGCAAAAGGCAGGCCAAGTTGAGCGTAGCACATCCAAATCCTTGCTCCCTCTTTGTCATTCTGCTCGGAACTCACCACAGCCCAATGCCCGATTACTGCCTCAGTCTAGGGTTAGGCTTAGGGCTAGGGTTAGGGCTATGCCTAGGGTTAGGGTTCAGAAAACCACAAAGCCAGGAGCTCCAGGGATACTCACCATGCAAAAGGCAGGCCAAGTTGAGTGTAGCACATCCAAATCCTTGCTCCCTCTTCGTCATTCTGCTCAGAACTCACCACAGCCCAATGCCTGATTTCTGCCTCAGTCTAGGGTTAGGCTTAGGGCTAGGGTTAGGGTTATGCCTAGGGTTAGGGTTCTGCCTAGGGTTAGGGTTCACAAAACCACAAAGCCAGGAGCTCCAGGGATACTCACCATGCAAAAGGCAGGCCAAGTTGAGCGTAGCACATCCAAATCCCCTCTCCCTCTTCGTCATTCTGCTCAGAACTCACCACAGCCCAATGCCCGATTTCTGCCTCAGTCTAGGGTTAGGCTTAGGGCTAGGGTTAGGGTTATGCCTAGGGTTAGGGTTCAGAAAACCACAAAGCCAGGAGCTCCTGGGATACTCACCATGCAAAAGGCAGGCCAAGTTGAGCGTAGCACATCCAAATCCCCTCTCCCTCTTCGTCATTCTGCTCGGAACTCACCACAGCCCAATGCCCGATTTCTGCCTCAGTCTAGGGTTATGCTTAGGGCTAGGGTTAGGGTTATGCCTACGGTTAGGCTTCAGAAAACCACAAAGCCAGGAGCTCCAGGGATACTCACCATGCAAAAGGCAGGCCAAGTTGAGCGTAGCACATCCAAATCCTTGCTCCCTCTTTGTCATTCTGCTCGGAACTCACCACAGCCCAATGCCCAATTACTGGCTCAGTCTAGGGTTAGGCTTAGGGCTAGGGTTAGGGTTATGCCTAGGGTTAGGGTTCAGAAAACCACAAAGCCAGGAGCTCCAGGGATACCATGCAAAAGGCAGGCCAAGTTGAGCCTAGCACATCCAAATCCTTGCTCCCTCTTTGTCATTCTGCACGGAACTCACCACAGCCGAATGCCCAATTTCGGCCTCAGTCTAGGGTTAGGCTTAGGGCTAGGGTTAGGGTTATGCCTAGGGTTAGGGTTCACAAAACCACAAAGCCAGGAGCTCCAGGGATACTCACCATGCAAAAGGCAGGCCAAGTTGAGCGTAGCACATCCAAATCCTTGCTCCCTCTTCGTCATTCTGCTCGGAACTCCCCACAGCCCAATGCCCGATTTCTGCCTCAGTCTAGGGTTAGGCTTAGGGCTAGGGTTAGGGTTATGCCTAGGGTTAGGCTTCAGAAAACCACAAAGCCAGGAGCTCCAGGGATACTCACCATGCAAAAGGCAGGCCAAGTTGAGCGTGGCACATCCAAATCCCCTCTCCCTCTTCGTCATTCTGCTCCGAACTCACCACAGCCCAATGCCCGATTTCTGCCTCAGTCTAGGGTTAGGCTTAGGGCTAGGGTTAGGGTTATGCCTCAGGTTAGGCTTCAGAAAACCACAAAGCCAGGAGCTCCAGGGATACTCACCATGCAAAAGGCAGGCCAAGTTGAGCGTAGCACATCCAAATCCTTGCTCCCTCTTCATCATTCTGCTCGGAACTCATCACAGTCCAATGCCCGATTTCTGCCTCAGTCTAGGCTTAGGCTTAGGGCTAGGGTTTGGGTTCAGAAAACCACAATGCCAGGAGCTCCAGGGATACTCACCATGCAAAAGGCAGGCCAAGTTGAGCGTGGCACATCCAAATCCCCTCTCCCTCTTCGTCATTCTGCTCGGAACTCACCACAGCCCAATGTCCGATTACTGGCTCAGTCTAGGGTTAGGCTTAGGGCTAGGGCTAGGGTTATGCCTAGGGATAGGCTTCAGAAAACCACAAAGCCAGGAGCTCCAGGGATACTCACCATGCAAAAGGCAGGCCAAGTTGAGCGTAGCACATCCAAATCCTTGCTCCCTCTTCGTCATTCTGCTCGGAACTCACCACAGCCCAATGCCCGATTTCTGCCTCAGTCTAGGGTTAGGCTTAGGGCTAGGGTTAGGGTTATGCCTAGGGTTAGGGTTCACAAAACCACAAAGCCAGGAGCTCCAGGGATACTCACCATGCAAAAGGCAGGCCAAGTTGAGCGTAGCACATCCAAATCCTTGCTCCCTCTTCGTCATTCTGCTCGGAACTCCCCACAGCCCAATGCCCGATTACTGGCTCAGTCTAGGGTTAGGCTTAGGGCTAGGGTTAGGGTTATGCCTAGAGTTAGGCTTCAGAAAACCACAAAGCCAGGAGCTCTAGGGATACTCACCATGCAAAAGGCAGGCCAAGTTGAGCGTAGCACATCCAAATCCCCTCTCCCTCTTCGTCATTCTGCTCCGAACTCCCCACAGCCCAATGCCCGATTTCTGCCTAAGTCTAGGGTTAGGCTTAGGGCTAGGGTTAGGGTTCTGCCTCAGGTTAGGGTTCACAAAACCACAAAGCCAGGAGCTCCAGGGATACTCACCATGCAAAAGGCAGGCCAAGTTGAGCGTAGCACATCCAAATCCTTGCTCCCTCTTCGTCATTCTGCTCGGAACTCCCCACAGCCCAATGCCTGATTTCTGCCTCAGTCTAGGGTTAGGGTTATGCCTAGGGTTTGGGTTCAGAAAACCACAAAGCCAGGAGCTCCAGGGATGCTCACCATGCAAAAGGCAGGCCAAGTTGAGCGTAGCACATCCAAATCCTTGCTCCCTCTTTGTCATTCTGCTCGGAACTCACCACAGCCCAATGCCCGATTACTGCCTCAGTCTAGGGTTAGGCTTAGGGCTAGGGTTAGGGTTATGCCTAGGGTTAGGGTTCACAAAACCACAAAGCCAGGAGCTCCAGGGATACTCACCATGCAAAAGGCAGGCCACGTTGAGCGTAGCACATCCAAATCCTTGCTCCCTCTTTGTCATTCTGCTCCGAACTCACCACAGCCCAATGCCTGATTTCTGCCTCAGTCTAGGGTTAGGCTTAGGGCTAGGGTTAGGGTTATGCCTAGGGTTAGGCTTCAGAAAACCACAAAGCCAGGAGCTCCAGGGATACTCACCATGCAAAAGGCAGGCCAAGTTGAGCGTAGCACATCCAAATCCTTGCTCCCTCTTTGTCATTCTGCTCGGAACTCACCACAGCCCAATGCCCGATTACTGCCTCAGTCTAGGGTTAGGCTTAGGGCTAGGGTTAGGGCTATGCCTAGGGTTAGGGTTCAGAAAACCACAAAGCCAGGAGCTCCAGGGATACTCACCATGCAAAAGGCAGGCCAAGTTGAGCGTAGCACATCCAAATCCTTGCTCCCTCTTCGTCATTCTGCTCAGAACTCACCACAGCCCAATGCCTGATTTCTGCCTCAGTCTAGGGTTAGGCTTAGGGCTAGGGTTAGGGTTATGCCTAGGGTTAGGGTTCAGAAAACCACAAAGCCAGGAGCTCCTGGGATACTCACCATGCAAAAGGCAGGCCAAGTTGAGCGTAGCACATCCAAATCCCCTCTCCCTCTTCGTCATTCTGCTCGGAACTCACCACAGCCCAATGCCCGATTTCTGCCTCAGTCTAGGGTTATGCTTAGGGCTAGGGTTAGGGTCATGCCTAGGGTTAGGGTTCACAAAACCACAAAGCCAGGAGCTCCAGGGATACTCACCATGCAAAAGGCAGGCCGAGTTGAGCGTAGCACATCCAAATCCTTGCTCCCTCTTTGTCATTCTGCTCCGAACTCACCACAGCCCAATGCCTGATTTCTGCCTCAGTCTAGGGTTAGGCTTAGGGCTAGGGTTAGGGTTATGCCTAGGGTTAGGCTTCAGAAAACCACAAAGCCAGGAGCTCCAGGGATACTCACCATGCAAAAGGCAGGCCAAGTTGAGCGTAGCACATCCAAATCCTTGCTCCCTCTTCGTCATTCTGCTCCGAACTCACCACAGCCCAATGCCCGATTACTGCCTCAGTCTAGGGTTAGGCTTAGGGCTAGGGTTAGGGCTATGCCTAGGGTTAGGGTTCACAAAACCACAAAGCCAGGAGCTCCAGGGATACTCACCATGCAAAAGGCAGGCCAAGTTGAGCCTAGCACATCCAAATCCTTGCTCCCTCTTCGTCATTCTGCTCAGAACTCACGACAGCCCAATGCCCGATTACTGCCTCAGTCTAGGGTTAGGGTTATGCCTAGGGTTAGGGTTATGCCTAGGGTTAGGGTTCACAAAACCACAAAGCCAGGAGCTCCAGGGAAACTCACCATGCAAAAGGCAGGCCGAGTTGAGCGTAGCACATCCAAATCCTTGCTCCCTCTTCGTCATTCTGCTCGGAACTCACCACAGCCCAATGCCCGATTTCTGCCTCAGTCTAGGGTTAGGCTTAGGGCTAGGGTTAGGGTTATGCCTACGGTTAGGCTTCAGAAAACCACAAAGCCAGGAGCTCCAGGGATACTCACCATGCAAAAGGCAGGCCAAGTTGAGCGTAGCACATCCAAATCCTTGCTCCCTCTTTGTCATTCTGCTCGGAACTCACCACAGCCCAATGCCCAATTACTGGCTCAGTCTAGGGTTAGGCTTAGGGCTAGGGTTAGGGTTATGCCTAGGGTTAGGGTTCACAAAACCACAAAGCCAGGAGCTCCAGGGATACCATGCAAAAGGCAGGCCAAGTTGAGCCTAGCACATCCAAATCCTTGCTCCCTCTTTGTCATTCTGCTCGGAACTCACCACAGCCGAATGCCCGATTTCGGCCTCAGTCTAGGGTTAGGCTTAGGGCTAGGGTTAGGGTTATGCCTAGGGTTAGGGTTCACAAAACCACAAAGCCAGGAGCTCCAGGGATACTCACCATGCAAAAGGCAGGCCGAGTTGAGCGTAGCACATTCAAATCCTTGCTCCCTCTTCGTCATTCTGCTCGGAACTCACCACAGCCCAATGCCTGATTTCTGCCTCAGTCTAGGGTTAGGCTTGGGGCTAGGGTTAGGGTTATGCCTAGGGTTAGGGTTCACAAAACCACAAAGCCAGGAGCTCCAGGGATACTCACCATGCAAAAGGCAGGCCAAGTTGAGCGCAGCACATCCAAATCCTTGCTCCCTCTTCGTCATTCTGCTCGGAACTCACCACAGCCCAATGCCCGATTTCTGCCTCAGTCTAGGGTTAGGCTTGGGGCTAGGGTTAGGGTTATGCCTAGGGTTAGGGTTCACAAAACCACAAAGCCAGGAGCTCCAGGGATACTCACCATGCAAAAGGCAGGCCAAGTTGAGCGTAGCACATCCAAATCCTTGCTCCCTCTTCGTCATTCTGCTCGGAACTCCCCACAGCCCAATGCCCGATTTCTGCCTCAGTCTAGGGTTAGGCTTAGGGCTAGGGTTAGGGTTATGCCTAGGGTTAGGCTTCAGAAAACCACAAAGCCAGGAGCTCCAGGGATACTCACCATGCAAAAGGCAGGCCAAGTTGAGCGTGGCACATCCAAATCCCCTCTCCCTCTTCGTCATTCTGCTCCGAACTCACCACAGCCCAATGCCCGATTTCTGCCTAAGTCTAGGGTTAGGCTTAGGGCTAGGGTTAGGGTTATGCCTCAGGTTAGGCTTCAGAAAACCACAAAGCCAGGAGCTCCAGGGATACTCACCATGCAAAAGGCAGGCCAAGTTGAGCGTAGCACATCCAAATCCTTGCTCCCTCTTCATCATTCTGCTCGGAACTCATCACAGTCCAATGCCCGATTTCTGCCTCAGTCTAGGCTTAGGCTTAGGGCTAGGGTTTGGGTTCAGAAAACCACAATGCCAGGAGCTCCAGGGATACTCACCATGCAAAAGGCAGGCCAAGTTGAGCGTGGCACATCCAAATCCCCTCTCCCTCTTCGTCATTCTGCTCCGAACTCACCACAGCCCAATGTCCGATTACTGGCTCTGTCTAGGGTTAGGCTTAGGGCTAGGGCTAGGGTTATGCCTAGGGATAGGCTTCAGAAAACCACAAAGCCAGGAGCTCCAGGGATACTCACCATGCAAAAGGCAGGCCAAGTTGAGCGTAGCACATCCAAATCCTTGCTCCCTCTTTGTCATTCTGCTCAGAACTCACCACAGCCCAATGCCTGATTTCTGCCTCAGTCTAGGGTTAGGCTTAGGGCTAGGGTTAGGGTTATGCCTAGGGTTAGGGTTCTGCCTAGGGTTAGGGTTCACAAAACCACAAAGCCAGGAGCTCCAGGGATACTCACCATGCAAAAGGCAGGCCAAGTTGAGCGTAGCACATCCAAATCCCCTCTCCCTCTTCGTCATTCTGCTCAGAACTCACCACAGCCCAATGCCCGATTTCTGCCTCAGGCTAGGGTTAGGCTTAGGGCTAGGGTTAGGGTTATGCCTAGGGTTAGGGTTCAGAAAACCACAAAGCCAGGAGCTCCTGGGATACTCACCATGCAAAAGGCAGGCCAAGTTGAGCGTAGCACATCCAAATCCCGTCTCCCTCTTCGTCATTCTGCTCGGAACTCAGCACAGCCCAATGCCCGATTTCTGCCTCAGTCTAGGGTTATGCTTAGGGCTAGGGTTAGGGTTATGCCTAGGGTTAGGGTTCACAAAACCACAAAGCCAGGAGCTCCAGGGATACTCACCATGCAAAAGGCAGGCCGAGTTGAGCGTAGCACATCCAAATCCTTGCTCCCTCTTTGTCATTCTGCTCCGAACTCACCACAGCCCAATGCCTGATTTCTGCCTCAGTCTAGGGTTAGGCTTAGGGCTAGGGTTAGGGTTATGCCTAGGGTTAGGCTTCAGAAAACCACAAAGCCAGGAGCTCCAGGGATACTCACCATGCAAAAGGCAGGCCAAGTTGAGCGTAGCACATCCAAATCCTTGCTCCCTCTTCGTCATTCTGCTCGGAACTCCCCACAGCCCAATGCCCGATTTCTGCCTCAGTCTAGGGTTAGGCTTAGGGCTAGGGTTAGGGTTATGCCTAGGGTTAGGGTTCAGAAAACCACAAAGCCAGGAGCTCCAGGGATACTCACCATGCAAAAGGCAGGCCAAGTTGAGCCTAGCACATCCAAATCCCCTCTCCCTCTTCGTCATTCTGCTCCGAACTCCCCACAGCCCAATGCCCGATTTCTGCCTAAGTCTAGGGTTAGGCTTAGGGCTAGGGTTAGGGTTCTGCCTCAGGTTAGGGTTCACAAAACCACAAAGCCAGGAGCTCCAGGGATACTCACCATGCAAAAGGCAGGCCAAGTTGAGCGTAGCACATCCAAATCCTTGCTCCCTCTTCGTCATTCTGCTCGGAACTCCCCACAGCCCAATGCCTGATTTCTGCCTCAGTCTAGGGTTAGGGTTATGCCTAGGGTTTGGGTTCAGAAAACCACAAAGCCAGGAGCTCCAGGGATGCTCACCATGCAAAAGGCAGGCCAAGTTGAGCGTAGCACATCCAAATCCTTGCTCCCTCTTTGTCATTCTGCTCGGAACTCACCACAGCCCAATGCCCGATTACTGCCTCAGTCTAGGGTTAGGCTTAGGGCTAGGGTTAGGGTTATGCCTAGGGTTAGGGTTCACAAAACCACAAAGCCAGGAGCTCCAGGGATACTCACCATGCAAAAGGCAGGCCACGTTGAGCGTAGCACATCCAAATCCTTGCTCCCTCTTTGTCATTCTGCTCCGAACTCACCACAGCCCAATGCCTGATTTCTGCCTCAGTCTAGGGTTAGGCTTAGGGCTAGGGTTAGGGTTATGCCTAGGGTTAGGCTTCAGAAAACCACAAAGCCAGGAGCTCCAGGGATACTCACCATGCAAAAGGCAGGCCAAGTTGAGCGTAGCACATCCAAATCCTTGCTCCCTCTTTGTCATTCTGCTCGGAACTCCCCACAGCCCAATGCCCGATTACTGCCTCAGTCTAGGGTTAGGCTTAGGGCTAGGGTTAGGGCTATGCCTAGGGTTAGGGTTCAGAAAACCACAAAGCCAGGAGCTCCAGGGATACTCACCATGCAAAAGGCAGGCCAAGTTGAGCGTAGCACATCCAAATCCTTGCTCCCTCTTCGTCATTCTGCTCAGAACTCACCACAGCCCAATGCCTGATTTCTGCCTCAGTCTAGGGTTAGGCTTAGGGCTAGGGTTAGGGTTATGCCTAGGGTTAGGGTTCTGCCTAGGGTTAGGGTTCACAAAACCACAAAGCCAGGAGCTCCAGGGATACTCACCATGCAAAAGGCAGGCCAAGTTGAGCGTAGCACATCCAAATCCCCTCTCCCTCTTCGTCATTCTGCTCAGAACTCACCACAGCCCAATGCCCGATTTCTGCCTCAGTCTAGGGTTAGGCTTAGGGCTAGGGTTAGGGTTATGCCTAGGGTTAGGGTTCAGAAAACCACAAAGCCAGGAGCTCCTGGGATACTCACCATGCAAAAGGCAGGCCAAGTTGAGCGTAGCACATCCAAATCCCCTCTCCCTCTTCGTCATTCTGCTCGGAACTCACCACAGCCCAATGCCCGATTTCTGCCTCAGTCTAGGGTTATGCTTAGGGCTAGGGTTAGGGTCATGCCTAGGGTTAGGGTTCACAAAACCACAAAGCCAGGAGCTCCAGGGATACTCACCATGCAAAAGGCAGGCCGAGTTGAGCGTAGCACATCCAAATCCTTGCTCCCTCTTTGTCATTCTGCTCAGAACTCACCACAGCCCAATGCCTGATTTCTGCCTCAGTCTAGGGTTAGGCTTAGGGCTAGGGTTAGGGTTATGCCTAGGGTTAGGCTTCAGAAAACCACAAAGCCAGGAGCTCCAGGGATACTCACCATGCAAAAGGCAGGCCAAGTTGAGCGTAGCACATCCAAATCCTTGCTCCCTCTTCGTCATTCTGCTCCGAACTCACCACAGCCCAATGCCCGATTACTGCCTCAGTCTAGGGTTAGGCTTAGGGCTAGGGTTAGGGTTATGCCTAGGGTTAGGCTTCAGAAAACCACAAAGCCAGGAGCTCCAGGGATACTCACCATGCAAAAGGCAGGCCAAGTTGAGCCTAGCACATCCAAATCCTTGCTCCCTCTTCGTCATTCTGCTCGGAACTCACCACAGCCCAATGCCCGATTACTGGCTCAGTCTAGGGTTAGGCTTAGGGCTAGGGTTAGGGTTATGTCTAGGGTTAGGGTTATGCCTAGGGTTAGGGTTCACAAAACCACAAAGCCAGGAGCTCCAGGGATACTCACCATGCAAAAGGCAGGCCAAGTTGAGCGTAGCACATCCAAATCCCCTCTCCCTCTTCGTCATTCTGCTCGGAACTCACCACAGCCCAATGCCCGATTTCTGCCTCAGTCTAGGGTTAGGCTTAGGGCTAGGGTTAGGGTTATGCCTAGGGTTAGGCTTCAGAAAACCACAAAGCCAGGAGCTCCAGGGATACTCACCATGCAAAAGGCAGGCCAAGTTGAGCGCAGCACATCCAAATCCTTGCTCCCTCTTCGTCATTCTGCTCGGAACTCCCCACAGCCCAATGCCCGATTACTGCCTCAGTCTAGGGTTAGGCTTAGGGCTAGGGTTAGGGTTATGCCTAGGGTTAGGCTTCAGAAAACCACAAAGCCAGGAGCTCCAGGGATACTCACCATGCAAAAGGCAGACCGAGTTGAGCGTAGCACATCCAAATCCTTGCTCCCTCTTCGTCATTCTGCTCGGAACTCACCACAGCCCAATGCCTGATTTCTGCCTCAGTCTAGGGTTAGGCTTAGGGCTAGGGTTAGGGTTATGTCTAGGGTTAGGGTTATGCCTAGGGTTAGGGTTCACAAAACCACAAAGCCAGGAGCTCCAGGGATACTCACCATGCAAAAGGCAGGCCAAGTTGAGCGCAGCACATCCAAATCCTTGCTCCCTCTTCGTCATTCTGCTCGGAACTCACCACAGCCCAATGCCCGATTTCTGCCTCAGTCTAGGGTTAGGCTTGGGGCTAGGGTTAGGGTTATGCCTAGGGTTAGGGTTCACAAAACCACAAAGCCAGGAGCTCCAGGGATACTCACCATGCAAAAGGCAGGCCAAGTTGAGCGTAGCACATCCAAATCCTTGCTCCCTCTTCGTCATTCTGCTCGGAACTCCCCACAGCCCAATGCCCGATTTCTGCCTCAGTCTAGGGTTAGGCTTAGGGCTAGGGTTAGGGTTATGCCTAGGGTTAGGCTTCAGAAAACCACAAAGCCAGGAGCTCCAGGGATACTCACCATGCAAAAGGCAGGCCAAGTTGAGCGTGGCACATCCAAATCCCCTCTCCCTCTTCGTCATTCTGCTCCGAACTCACCACAGCCCAATGCCCGATTTCTGCCTAAGTCTAGGGTTAGGCTTAGGGCTAGGGTTAGGGTTATGCCTCAGGTTAGGCTTCAGAAAACCACAAAGCCAGGAGCTCCAGGGATACTCACCATGCAAAAGGCAGGCCAAGTTGAGCGTAGCACATCCAAATCCTTGCTCCCTCTTCATCATTCTGCTCGGAACTCATCACAGTCCAATGCCCGATTTCTGCCTCAGTCTAGGCTTAGGCTTAGGGCTAGGGTTTGGGTTCAGAAAACCACAATGCCAGGAGCTCCAGGGATACTCACCATGCAAAAGGCAGGCCAAGTTGAGCGTGGCACATCCAAATCCCCTCTCCCTCTTCGTCATTCTGCTCGGAACTCACCACAGCCCAATGTCCGATTACTGGCTCAGTCTAGGGTTAGGCTTAGGGCTAGGGCTAGGGTTATGCCTAGGGATAGGCTTCAGAAAACCACAAAGCCAGGAGCTCCAGGGATACTCACCATGCAAAAGGCAGGCCAAGTTGAGCGTAGCACATCCAAATCCTTGCTCCCTCTTTGTCATTCTGCTCGGAACTCCCCACAGCCCAATGCCCGATTACTGCCTCAGTCTAGGGTTAGGCTTAGGGCTAGGGTTAGGGCTATGCCTAGGGTTAGGGTTCAGAAAACCACAAAGCCAGGAGCTCCAGGGATACTCACCATGCAAAAGGCAGGCCAAGTTGAGCGTAGCACATCCAAATCCTTGCTCCCTCTTCGTCATTCTGCTCAGAACTCACCACAGCCCAATGCCTGATTTCTGCCTCAGTCTAGGGTTAGGCTTAGGGCTAGGGTTAGGGTTATGCCTAGGGTTAGGGTTCTGCCTAGGGTTAGGGTTCACAAAACCACAAAGCCAGGAGCTCCAGGGATACTCACCATGCAAAAGGCAGGCCAAGTTGAGCGTAGCACATCCAAATCCCCTCTCCCTCTTCGTCATTCTGCTCAGAACTCACCACAGCCCAATGCCCGATTTCTGCCTCAGGCTAGGGTTAGGCTTAGGGCTAGGGTTAGGGTTATGCCTAGGGTTAGGGTTCAGAAAACCACAAAGCCAGGAGCTCCTGGGATACTCACCATGCAAAAGGCAGGCCAAGTTGAGCGTAGCACATCCAAATCCCGTCTCCCTCTTCGTCATTCTGCTCGGAACTCAGCACAGCCCAATGCCCGATTTCTGCCTCAGTCTAGGGTTATGCTTAGGGCTAGGGTTAGGGTTATGCCTAGGGTTAGGGTTCACAAAACCACAAAGCCAGGAGCTCCAGGGATACTCACCATGCAAAAGGCAGGCCGAGTTGAGCGTAGCACATCCAAATCCTTGCTCCCTCTTTGTCATTCTGCTCCGAACTCACCACAGCCCAATGCCTGATTTCTGCCTCAGTCTAGGGTTAGGCTTAGGGCTAGGGTTAGGGTTATGCCTAGGGTTAGGCTTCAGAAAACCACAAAGCCAGGAGCTCCAGGGATACTCACCATGCAAAAGGCAGGCCAAGTTGAGCGTAGCACATCCAAATCCTTGCTCCCTCTTCGTCATTCTGCTCGGAACTCACCACAGCCCAATGCCCGATTACTGCCTCAGTCTAGGGTTAGGCTTAGGGCTAGGGTTAGGGCTATGCCTAGGGTTAGGCTTCAGAAAACCACAAAGCCAGGAGCTCCAGGGATACTCACCATGCAAAAGGCAGGCCAAGTTGAGCGTAGCACATCCAAATCCTTGCTCCCTCTTCGTCATTCTGCTCAGAACTCACCACAGCCCAATGCCCGATTTCTGCCTCAGTCTAGGGTTAGGGTTATGCCTAGGGTTAGGGTTATGCCTAGGGTTAGGGTTCACAAAACCACAAAGCCAGGAGCTCCAGGGAAACTCACCATGCAAAAGGCAGGCCGAGTTGAGCGTAGCACATCCAAATCCTTGCTCCCTCTTCGTCATTCTGCTCGGAACTCACCACAGCCCAATGCCCAATTACTGGCTCAGTCTAGGGTTAGGCTTAGGGCTAGGGTTAGGGTTATGCCTAGGGTTAGGGTTCACAAAACCACAAAGCCAGGAGCTCCAGGGATACCATGCAAAAGGCAGGCCAAGTTGAGCCTAGCACATCCAAATCCTTGCTCCCTCTTTGTCATTCTGCTCGGAACTCACCACAGCCGAATGCCCGATTTCGGCCTCAGTCTAGGGTTAGGCTTAGGGCTAGGGTTAGGGTTATGCCTAGGGTTAGGGTTCACAAAACCACAAAGCCAGGAGCTCCAGGGATACTCACCATGCAAAAGGCAGGCTGAGTTGAGCGTAGCACATTAAAATCCTTGCTCCCTCTTCGTCATTCTGCTCGGAACTCACCACAGCCCAATGCCTGATTTCTGCCTCAGTCTAGGGTTAGGCTTGGGGCTAGGGTTAGGGTTATGCCTAGGGTTAGGGTTCACAAAACCACAAAGCCAGGAGCTCCAGGGATACTCACCATGCAAAAGGCAGGCCAAGTTGAGCGCAGCACATCCAAATCCTTGCTCCCTCTTCGTCATTCTGCTCGGAACTCACCACAGCCCAATGCCCGATTTCTGCCTCAGTCTAGGGTTAGGCTTGGGGCTAGGGTTAGGGTTATGCCTAGGGTTAGGGTTCACAAAACCACAAAGCCAGGAGCTCCAGGGATACTCACCATGCAAAAGGCAGGCCAAGTTGAGCGTAGCACATCCAAATCCTTGCTCCCTCTTCGTCATTCTGCTCGGAACTCCCCACAGCCCAATGCCCGATTTCTGGCTCAGTCTAGGGTTAGGCTTAGGGCTAGGGTTAGGGTTATGCCTAGGGTTAGGCTTCAGAAAACCACAAAGCCAGGAGCTCCAGGGATACTCACCATGCAAAAGGCAGGCCAAGTTGAGCGTGGCACATCCAAATCCCCTCTCCCTCTTCGTCATTCTGCTCCGAACTCACCACAGCCCAATGCCCGATTTCTGCCTAAGTCTAGGGTTAGGCTTAGGGCTAGGGTTAGGGTTATGCCTCAGGTTAGGCTTCAGAAAACCACAAAGCCAGGAGCTCCAGGGATACTCACCATGCAAAAGGCAGGCCAAGTTGAGCGTAGCACATCCAAATCCTTGCTCCCTCTTCATCATTCTGCTCGGAACTCATCACAGTCCAATGCCCGATTTCTGCCTCAGTCTAGGCTTAGGCTTAGGGCTAGGGTTTGGGTTCAGAAAACCACAATGCCAGGAGCTCCAGGGATACTCACCATGCAAAAGGCAGGCCAAGTTGAGCGTGGCACATCCAAATCCCCTCTCCCTCTTCGTCATTCTGCTCGGAACTCACCACAGCCCAATGTCCGATTACTGGCTCAGTCTAGGGTTAGGCTTAGGGCTAGGGCTAGGGTTATGCCTAGGGATAGGCTTCAGAAAACCACAAAGCCAGGAGCTCCAGGGATACTCACCATGCAAAAGGCAGGCCAAGTTGAGCGTAGCACATCCAAATCCTTGCTCCCTCTTCGTCATTCTGCTCGGAACTCCCCACAGCCCAATGCCCGATTTCTGCCTCAGTCTAGGGTTAGGCTTAGGGCTAGGGTTAGGGTTATGCCTAGGGTTAGGGTTCAGAAAACCACAAAGCCAGGAGCTCCAGGGATACTCACCATGCAAAAGGCAGGCCAAGTTGAGCGTAGCACATCCAAATCCCCTCTCCCTCTTCGTCATTCTGCTCCGAACTCCCCACAGCCCAATGCCCGATTTCTGCCTAAGTCTAGGGTTAGGCTTAGGGCTAGGGTTAGGGTTCTGCCTCAGGTTAGGGTTCACAAAACCACAAAGCCAGGAGCTCCAGGGATACTCACCATGCAAAAGGCAGGCCAAGTTGAGCGTAGCACATCCAAATCCTTGCTCCCTCTTCGTCATTCTGCTCGGAACTCCCCACAGCCCAATGCCTGATTTCTGCCTCAGTCTAGGGTTAGGGTTATGCCTAGGGTTTGGGTTCAGAAAACCACAAAGCCAGGAGCTCCAGGGATGCTCACCATGCAAAAGGCAGGCCAAGTTGAGCGTAGCACATCCAAATCCTTGCTCCCTCTTTGTCATTCTGCTCGGAACTCACCACAGCCCAATGCCCGATTACTGCCTCAGTCTAGGGTTAGGCTTAGGGCTAGGGTTAGGGTTATGCCTAGGGTTAGGGTTCACAAAACCACAAAGCCAGGAGCTCCAGGGATACTCACCATGCAAAAGGCAGGCCACGTTGAGCGTAGCACATCCAAATCCTTGCTCCCTCTTTGTCATTCTGCTCCGAACTCACCACAGCCCAATGCCTGATTTCTGCCTCAGTCTAGGGTTAGGCTTAGGGCTAGGGTTAGGGTTATGCCTAGGGTTAGGCTTCAGAAAACCACAAAGCCAGGAGCTCCAGGGATACTCACCATGCAAAAGGCAGGCCAAGTTGAGCGTAGCACATCCAAATCCTTGCTCCCTCTTTGTCATTCTGCTCGGAACTCCCCACAGCCCAATGCCCGATTACTGCCTCAGTCTAGGGTTAGGCTTAGGGCTAGGGTTAGGGCTATGCCTAGGGTTAGGGTTCAGAAAACCACAAAGCCAGGAGCTCCAGGGATACTCACCATGCAAAAGGCAGGCCAAGTTGAGCGTAGCACATCCAAATCCTTGCTCCCTCTTCGTCATTCTGCTCAGAACTCACCACAGCCCAATGCCTGATTTCTGCCTCAGTCTAGGGTTAGGCTTAGGGCTAGGGTTAGGGTTATGCCTAGGGTTAGGGTTCTGCCTAGGGTTAGGGTTCACAAAACCACAAAGCCAGGAGCTCCAGGGATACTCACCATGCAAAAGGCAGGCCAAGTTGAGCGTAGCACATCCAAATCCCCTCTCCCTCTTCGTCATTCTGCTCGGAACTCACCACAGCCCAATGCCCGATTTCTGCCTCAGTCTAGGGTTAGGCTTAGGGCTAGGGTTAGGGTTATGCCTAGGGTTAGGGTTCAGAAAACCACAAAGCCAGGAGCTCCTGGGATACTCACCATGCAAAAGGCAGGCCAAGTTGAGCGTAGCACATCCAAATCCCCTCTCCCTCTTCGTCATTCTGCTCGGAACTCACCACAGCCCAATGCCCGATTTCTGCCTCAGTCTAGGGTTATGCTTAGGGCTAGGGTTAGGGTCATGCCTAGGGTTAGGGTTCACAAAACCACAAAGCCAGGAGCTCCAGGGATACTCACCATGCAAAAGGCAGGCCGAGTTGAGCGTAGCACATCCAAATCCTTGCTCCCTCTTTGTCATTCTGCTCAGAACTCACCACAGCCCAATGCCTGATTTCTGCCTCAGTCTAGGGTTAGGCTTAGGGCTAGGGTTAGGGTTATGCCTAGGGTTAGGCTTCAGAAAACCACAAAGCCAGGAGCTCCAGGGATACTCACCATGCAAAAGGCAGGCCAAGTTGAGCGTAGCACATCCAAATCCTTGCTCCCTCTTCGTCATTCTGCTCGGAACTCACCACAGCCCAATGCCCGATTACTGCCTCAGTCTAGGGTTAGGCTTAGGGCTAGGGTTAGGGTTATGCCTAGGGTTAGGCTTCAGAAAACCACAAAGCCAGGAGCTCCAGGGATACTCACCATGCAAAAGGCAGGCCAAGTTGAGCCTAGCACATCCAAATCCTTGCTCCCTCTTCGTCATTCTGCTCGGAACTCACCACAGCCCAATGCCCGATTACTGGCTCAGTCTAGGGTTAGGCTTAGGGCTAGGGTTAGGGTTATGTCAAGGGTTAGGGTTATGCCTAGGGTTAGGGTTCACAAAACCACAAAGCCAGGAGCTCCAGGGATACTCACCATGCAAAAGGCAGGCCAAGTTGAGCGTAGCACATCCAAATCCTTGGTCCCTCTTTGTCATTCTGCTCGGAACTCACCACAGCCCAATGCCCGATTTCTGCCTCAGTCTAGGGTTAGGCTTAGGGCTAGGGTTAGGGTTATGCCTAGGGTTAGGCTTCAGAAAACCACAAAGCCAGGAGCTCCAGGGATACTCACCATGCAAAAGGCAGGCCAAGTTGAGCGCAGCACATCCAAATCCTTGCTCCCTCTTCGTCATTCTGCTCGGAACTCCCCACAGCCCAATGCCCGATTACTGCCTCAGTCTAGGGTTAGGCTTAGGGCTAGGGTTAGGGTTATGCCTAGGGTTAGGCTTCAGAAAACCACAAAGCCAGGAGCTCCAGGGATACTCACCATGCAAAAGGCAGACCGAGTTGAGCGTAGCACATCCAAATCCTTGCTCCCTCTTCGTCATTCTGCTCGGAACTCACCACAGCCCAATGCCTGATTTCTGCCTCAGTCTAGGGTTAGGCTTAGGGCTAGGGTTAGGGTTATGTCTAGGGTTAGGGTTCTGCCTAGGGTTAGGGTTCACAAAACCACAAAGCCAGGAGCTCCAGGGATACTCACCATGCAAAAGGCAGGCCAAGTGGAGCGTAGCACATCCAAATCCTTGCTCCCTCTTCTTCATTCTGCTCGGAACTCACCACAGCCCAATGCCTGATTTCTGCCTCAGTCTAGGGTTAGGCTTAGGGCTAGGGTTAGGGTTATGCCTAGGGTTAGGCTTCAGAAAACCACAAAGCCAGGAGCTCCAGGGATACTCACCATGCAAAAGGCAGGCCAAGTTGAGCGTAGCACATCCAAATCCTTGCTCCCTCTTCGTCATTCTGCTCGGAACTCCCCACAGCCCAATGCCCGATTACTGCCTCAGTCTAGGGTTAGGCTTAGGGCTAGGGTTAGGGCTATGCCTAGGGTTAGGCTTCAGAAAACCACAAAGCCAGGAGCTCCAGGGATACTCACCATGCAAAAGGCAGGCCAAGTTGAGCGTAGCACATCCAAATCCTTGCTCCCTCTTCGTCATTCTGCTCAGAACTCACCACAGCCCAATGCCTGATTTCTGCCTCAGTCTAGGGTTAGGCTTAGGGCTAGGGTTAGGGTTATGCCTAGGGTTAGGGTTCTGCCTAGGGTTAGGGTTCACAAAACCACAAAGCCAGGAGCTCCAGGGATACTCCCCATGCAAAAGGCAGGCCAAGTTGAGCGTAGCACATCCAAATCCCCTCTCCCTCTTCGTCATTCTGCTCAGAACTCACCACAGCCCAATGCCCGATTTCTGCCTCAGTCTAGGGTTAGGCTTAGGGCTAGGGTTAGGGTTATGCCTAGGGTTAGGGTTCAGAAAACCACAAAGCCAGGAGCTCCTGGGATACTCACCATGCAAAAGGCAGGCCAAGTTGAGCGTAGCACATCCAAATCCCCTCTCCCTCTTCGTCATTCTGCTCGGAACTCACCACAGCCCAATGCCCGATTTCTGCCTCAGTCTAGGGTTATGCTTAGGGCTAGGGTTAGGGTCATGCCTAGGGTTAGGGTTCACAAAACCACAAAGCCAGGAGCTCCAGGGATACTCACCATGCAAAAGGCAGGCCGAGTTGAGCGTAGCACATCCAAATCCTTGGTCCCTCTTTGTCATTCTGCTCCGAACTCACCACAGCCCAATGCCTGATTTCTGCCTCAGTCTAGGGTTAGGCTTAGGGCTAGGGTTAGGGTTATGCCTAGGGTTAGGCTTCAGAAAACCACAAAGCCAGGAGCTCCAGGGATACTCACCATGCAAAAGGCAGGCCAAGTTGAGCCTAGCACATCCAAATCCTTGCTCCCTCTTCGTCATTCTGCTCAGAACTCACCACAGCCCAATGCCCGATTACTGCCTCAGTCTAGGGTTAGGGTTATGCCTAGGGTTAGGGTTATGCCTAGGGTTAGGGTTCACAAAACCACAAAGCCAGGAGCTCCAGGGAAACTCACCATGCAAAAGGCAGGCCGAGTTGAGCGTAGCACATCCAAATCCTTGCTCCCTCTTCGTCATTCTGCTCGGAACTCACCACAGCCCAATGCCCGATTTCTGCCTCAGTCTAGGGTTAGGCTTAGGGCTAGGGTTAGGGTTATGCCTACGGTTAGGCTTCAGAAAACCACAAAGCCAGGAGCTCCAGGGATACTCACCATGCAAAAGGCAGGCCAAGTTGAGCGTAGCACATCCAAATCCTTGCTCCCTCTTTGTCATTCTGCTCCGAACTCACCACAGCCCAATGCCCAATTACTGGCTCAGTCTAGGGTTAGGCTTAGGGCTAGGGTTAGGGTTATGCCTAGGGTTAGGGTTCAGAAAACCACAAAGCCAGGAGCTCCAGGGATACCATGCAAAAGGCAGGCCAAGTTGAGCCTAGCACATCCAAATCCTTGCTCCCTCTTTGTCATTCTGCTCGGAACTCACCACAGCCGAATGCCCAATTTCGGCCTCAGTCTAGGGTTAGGCTTAGGGCTAGGGTTAGGGTTATGCCTAGGGTTAGGGTTCACAAAACCACAAAGCCAGGAGCTCCAGGGATACTCACCATGCAAAAGGCAGGCCAAGTTGAGCGTAGCACATCCAAATCCTTGCTCCCTCTTCGTCATTCTGCTCGGAACTCCCCACAGCCCAATGCCCGATTTCTGCCTCAGTCTAGGGTTAGGCTTAGGGCTAGGGTTAGGGTTATGCCTAGGGTTAGGCTTCAGAAAACCACAAAGCCAGGAGCTCCAGGGATACTCACCATGCAAAAGGCAGGCCAAGTTGAGCGTGGCACATCCAAATCCCCTCTCCCTCTTCGTCATTCTGCTCCGAACTCACCACAGCCCAATGCCCGATTTCTGCCTCAGTCTAGGGTTAGGCTTAGGGCTAGGGTTAGGGTTATGCCTCAGGTTAGGCTTCAGAAAACCACAAAGCCAGGAGCTCCAGGGATACTCACCATGCAAAAGGCAGGCCAAGTTGAGCGTAGCACATCCAAATCCTTGCTCCCTCTTCATCATTCTGCTCGGAACTCATCACAGTCCAATGCCCGATTTCTGCCTCAGTCTAGGCTTAGGCTTAGGGCTAGGGTTTGGGTTCAGAAAACCACAATGCCAGGAGCTCCAGGGATACTCACCATGCAAAAGGCAGGCCAAGTTGAGCGTGGCACATCCAAATCCCCTCTCCCTCTTCGTCATTCTGCTCGGAACTCACCACAGCCCAATGTCCGATTACTGGCTCAGTCTAGGGTTAGGCTTAGGGCTAGGGCTAGGGTTATGCCTAGGGATAGGCTTCAGAAAACCACAAAGCCAGGAGCTCCAGGGATACTCACCATGCAAAAGGCAGGCCAAGTTGAGCGTAGCACATCCAAATCCTTGCTCCCTCTTCGTCATTCTGCTCGGAACTCACCACAGCCCAATGCCCGATTTCTGCCTCAGTCTAGGGTTAGGCTTAGGGCTAGGGTTAGGGTTATGCCTAGGGTTAGGGTTCACAAAACCACAAAGCCAGGAGCTCCAGGGATACTCACCATGCAAAAGGCAGGCCAAGTTGAGCGTAGCACATCCAAATCCTTGCTCCCTCTTCGTCATTCTGCTCGGAACTCCCCACAGCCCAATGCCCGATTACTGGCTCAGTCTAGGGTTAGGCTTAGGGCTAGGGTTAGGGTTATGCCTAGAGTTAGGCTTCAGAAAACCACAAAGCCAGGAGCTCTAGGGATACTCACCATGCAAAAGGCAGGCCAAGTTGAGCGTAGCACATCCAAATCCCCTCTCCCTCTTCGTCATTCTGCTCCGAACTCCCCACAGCCCAATGCCCGATTTCTGCCTAAGTCTAGGGTTAGGCTTAGGGCTAGGGTTAGGGTTCTGCCTCAGGTTAGGGTTCACAAAACCACAAAGCCAGGAGCTCCAGGGATACTCACCATGCAAAAGGCAGGCCAAGTTGAGCGTAGCACATCCAAATCCTTGCTCCCTCTTCGTCATTCTGCTCGGAACTCCCCACAGCCCAATGCCTGATTTCTGCCTCAGTCTAGGGTTAGGGTTATGCCTAGGGTTTGGGTTCAGAAAACCACAAAGCCAGGAGCTCCAGGGATGCTCACCATGCAAAAGGCAGGCCAAGTTGAGCGTAGCACATCCAAATCCTTGCTCCCTCTTTGTCATTCTGCTCGGAACTCACCACAGCCCAATGCCCGATTACTGCCTCAGTCTAGGGTTAGGCTTAGGGCTAGGGTTAGGGTTATGCCTAGGGTTAGGGTTCACAAAACCACAAAGCCAGGAGCTCCAGGGATACTCACCATGCAAAAGGCAGGCCGAGTTGAGCGTAGCACATCCAAATCCTTGCTCCCTCTTTGTCATTCTGCTCCGAACTCACCACAGCCCAATGCCTGATTTCTGCCTCAGTCTAGGGTTAGGCTTAGGGCTAGGGTTAGGGTTATGCCTAGGGTTAGGCTTCAGAAAACCACAAAGCCAGGAGCTCCAGGGATACTCACCATGCAAAAGGCAGGCCAAGTTGAGCGTAGCACATCCAAATCCTTGCTCCCTCTTTGTCATTCTGCTCGGAACTCACCACAGCCCAATGCCCGATTACTGCCTCAGTCTAGGGTTAGGCTTAGGGCTAGGGTTAGGGCTATGCCTAGGGTTAGGGTTCAGAAAACCACAAAGCCAGGAGCTCCAGGGATACTCACCATGCAAAAGGCAGGCCAAGTTGAGCGTAGCACATCCAAATCCTTGCTCCCTCTTCGTCATTCTGCTCAGAACTCACCACAGCCCAAT
Organism: Coloeus monedula; assembly: GCF_965178545.1. Lineage (NCBI taxonomy): Eukaryota > Metazoa > Chordata > Aves > Passeriformes > Corvidae > Coloeus > Coloeus monedula. Next base: position 98,370 of record NW_028120713.1, on the reverse strand, counting down.
GCCTGATTTCTGCCTCAGTCTAGGGTTAGGCTTAGGGCTAGGGTTAGGGTTATGCCTAGGGTTAGGGTTCTGCCTAGGGTTAGGGTTCACAAAACCACAAAGCCAGGAGCTCCAGGGATACTCACCATGCAAAAGGCAGGCCAAGTTGAGCGTAGCACATCCAAATCCCCTCTCCCTCTTCGTCATTCTGCTCAGAACTCACCACAGCCCAATGCCCGATTTCTGCCTCAGTCTAGGGTTAGGCTTAGGGCTAGGGTTAGGGTTATGCCTAGGGTTAGGGTTCAGAAAACCACAAAGCCAGGAGCTCCTGGGATACTCACCATGCAAAAGGCAGGCCAAGTTGAGCGTAGCACATCCAAATCCCCTCTCCCTCTTCGTCATTCTGCTCGGAACTCACCACAGCCCAATGCCCGATTTCTGCCTCAGTCTAGGGTTATGCTTAGGGCTAGGGTTAGGGTTATGCCTACGGTTAGGCTTCAGAAAACCACAAAGCCAGGAGCTCCAGGGATACTCACCATGCAAAAGGCAGGCCAAGTTGAGCGTAGCACATCCAAATCCTTGCTCCCTCTTTGTCATTCTGCTCGGAACTCACCACAGCCCAATGCCCAATTACTGGCTCAGTCTAGGGTTAGGCTTAGGGCTAGGGTTAGGGTTATGCCTAGGGTTAGGGTTCAGAAAACCACAAAGCCAGGAGCTCCAGGGATACCATGCAAAAGGCAGGCCAAGTTGAGCCTAGCACATCCAAATCCTTGCTCCCTCTTTGTCATTCTGCTCGGAACTCACCACAGCCGAATGCCCAATTTCGGCCTCAGTCTAGGGTTAGGCTTAGGGCTAGGGTTAGGGTTATGCCTAGGGTTAGGGTTCACAAAACCACAAAGCCAGGAGCTCCAGGGATACTCACCATGCAAAAGGCAGGCCAAGTTGAGCGTAGCACATCCAAATCCTTGCTCCCTCTTCGTCATTCTGCTCGGAACTCCCCACAGCCCAATGCCCGATTTCTGCCTCAGTCTAGGGTTAGGCTTAGGGCTAGGGTTAGGGTTATGCCTAGGGTTAGGCTTCAGAAAACCACAAAGCCAGGAGCTCCAGGGATACTCACCATGCAAAAGGCAGGCCAAGTTGAGCGTGGCACATCCAAATCCCCTCTCCCTCTTCGTCATTCTGCTCCGAACTCACCACAGCCCAATGCCCGATTTCTGCCTCAGTCTAGGGTTAGGCTTAGGGCTAGGGTTAGGGTTATGCCTCAGGTTAGGCTTCAGAAAACCACAAAGCCAGGAGCTCCAGGGATACTCACCATGCAAAAGGCAGGCCAAGTTGAGCGTAGCACATCCAAATCCTTGCTCCCTCTTCATCATTCTGCTCGGAACTCATCACAGTCCAATGCCCGATTTCTGCCTCAGTCTAGGCTTAGGCTTAGGGCTAGGGTTTGGGTTCAGAAAACCACAATGCCATGAGCTCCAGGGATACTCACCATGCAAAAGGCAGGCCAAGTTGAGCGTGGCACATCCAAATCCCCTCTCCCTCTTCGTCATTCTGCTCCGAACTCACCACAGCCCAATGTCCGATTACTGGCTCAGTCTAGGGTTAGGCTTAGGGCTAGGGCTAGGGTTATGCCTAGGGATAGGCTTCAGAAAACCACAAAGCCAGGAGCTCCAGGGATACTCACCATGCAAAAGGCAGGCCAAGTTGAGCGTAGCACATCCAAATCCTTGCTCCCTCTTCGTCATTCTGCTCGGAACTCACCACAGCCCAATGCCCGATTTCTGCCTCAGTCTAGGGTTAGGCTTAGGGCTAGGGTTAGGGTTATGCCTAGGGTTAGGGTTCACAAAACCACAAAGCCAGGAGCTCCAGGGATACTCACCATGCAAAAGGCAGGCCAAGTTGAGCGTAGCACATCCAAATCCTTGCTCCCTCTTCGTCATTCTGCTCGGAACTCCCCACAGCCCAATGCCCGATTACTGGCTCAGTCTAGGGTTAGGCTTAGGGCTAGGGTTAGGGTTATGCCTAGAGTTAGGCTTCAGAAAACCACAAAGCCAGGAGCTCTAGGGATACTCACCATGCAAAAGGCAGGCCAAGTTGAGCGTAGCACATCCAAATCCCCTCTCCCTCTTCGTCATTCTGCTACGAACTCCCCACAGCCCAATGCCCGATTTCTGCCTAAGTCTAGGGTTAGGCTTAGGGCTAGGGTTAGGGTTCTGCCTCAGGTTAGGGTTCACAAAACCACAAAGCCAGGAGCTCCAGGGATACTCACCATGCAAAAGGCAGGCCAAGTTGAGCGTAGCACATCCAAATCCTTGCTCCCTCTTCGTCATTCTGCTCGGAACTCCCCACAGCCCAATGCCTGATTTCTGCCTCAGTCTAGGGTTAGGGTTATGCCTAGGGTTTGGGTTCAGAAAACCACAAAGCCAGGAGCTCCAGGGATGCTCACCATGCAAAAGGCAGGCCAAGTTGAGCGTAGCACATCCAAATCCTTGCTCCCTCTTTGTCATTCTGCTCGGAACTCACCACAGCCCAATGCCCGATTACTGCCTCAGTCTAGGGTTAGGCTTAGGGCTAGGGTTAGGGTTATGCCTAGGGTTAGGGTTCACAAAACCACAAAGCCAGGAGCTCCAGGGATACTCACCATGCAAAAGGCAGGCCACGTTGAGCGTAGCACATCCAAATCCTTGCTCCCTCTTTGTCATTCTGCTCCGAACTCACCACAGCCCAATGCCTGATTTCTGCCTCAGTCTAGGGTTAGGCTTAGGGCTAGGGTTAGGGTTATGCCTAGGGTTAGGCTTCAGAAAACCACAAAGCCAGGAGCTCCAGGGATACTCACCATGCAAAAGGCAGGCCAAGTTGAGCGTAGCACATCCAAATCCTTGCTCCCTCTTTGTCATTCTGCTCGGAACTCCCCACAGCCCAATGCCCGATTACTGCCTCAGTCTAGGGTTAGGCTTAGGGCTAGGGTTAGGGCTATGCCTAGGGTTAGGGTTCAGAAAACCACAAAGCCAGGAGCTCCAGGGATACTCACCATGCAAAAGGCAGGCCAAGTTGAGCGTAGCACATCCAAATCCTTGCTCCCTCTTCGTCATTCTGCTCAGAACTCACCACAGCCCAATGCCTGATTTCTGCCTCAGTCTAGGGTTAGGCTTAGGGCTAGGGTTAGGGTTATGCCTAGGGTTAGGGTTCTGCCTAGGGTTAGGGTTCACAAAACCACAAAGCCAGGAGCTCCAGGGATACTCACCATGCAAAAGGCAGGCCAAGTTGAGCGTAGCACATCCAAATCCCCTCTCCCTCTTCGTCATTCTGCTCAGAACTCACCACAGCCCAATGCCCGATTTCTGCCTCAGTCTAGGGTTAGGCTTAGGGCTAGGGTTAGGGTTATGCCTAGGGTTAGGGTTCAGAAAACCACAAAGCCAGGAGCTCCTGGGATACTCACCATGCAAAAGGCAGGCCAAGTTGAGCGTAGCACATCCAAATCCCCTCTCCCTCTTCGTCATTCTGCTCGGAACTCACCACAGCCCAATGCCCGATTTCTGCCTCAGTCTAGGGTTATGCTTAGGGCTAGGGTTAGGGTCATGCCTAGGGTTAGGGTTCACAAAACCACAAAGCCAGGAGCTCCAGGGATACTCACCATGCAAAAGGCAGGCCGAGTTGAGCGTAGCACATCCAAATCCTTGCTCCCTCTTTGTCATTCTGCTCCGAACTCACCACAGCCCAATGCCTGATTTCTGCCTCAGTCTAGGGTTAGGCTTAGGGCTAGGGTTAGGGTTATGCCTAGGGTTAGGCTTCAGAAAACCACAAAGCCAGGAGCTCCAGGGATACTCACCATGCAAAAGGCAGGCCAAGTTGAGCGTAGCACATCCAAATCCTTGCTCCCTCTTCGTCATTCTGCTCCGAACTCACCACAGCCCAATGCCCGATTACTGCCTCAGTCTAGGGTTAGGCTTAGGGCTAGGGTTAGGGCTATGCCTAGGGTTAGGCTTCAGAAAACCACAAAGCCAGGAGCTCCAGGGATACTCACCATGCAAAAGGCAGGCCAAGTTGAGCCTAGCACATCCAAATCCTTGCTCCCTCTTCGTCATTCTGCTCAGAACTCACCACAGCCCAATGCCCGATTACTGCCTCAGTCTAGGGTTAGGGTTATGCCTAGGGTTAGGGTTATGCCTAGGGTTAGGGTTCACAAAACCACAAAGCCAGGAGCTCCAGGGAAACTCACCATGCAAAAGGCAGGCCGAGTTGAGCGTAGCACATCCAAATCCTTGCTCCCTCTTCGTCATTCTGCTCGGAACTCACCACAGCCCAATGCCCGATTTCTGCCTCAGTCTAGGGTTAGGCTTAGGGCTAGGGTTAGGGTTATGCCTACGGTTAGGCTTCAGAAAACCACAAAGCCAGGAGCTCCAGGGATACTCACCATGCAAAAGGCAGGCCAAGTTGAGCGTAGCACATCCAAATCCTTGCTCCCTCTTTGTCATTCTGCTCGGAACTCACCACAGCCCAATGCCCAATTACTGGCTCAGTCTAGGGTTAGGCTTAGGGCTAGGGTTAGGGTTATGCCTAGGGTTAGGGTTCACAAAACCACAAAGCCAGGAGCTCCAGGGATACCATGCAAAAGGCAGGCCAAGTTGAGCCTAGCACATCCAAATCCTTGCTCCCTCTTTGTCATTCTGCTCGGAACTCACCACAGCCGAATGCCCGATTTCTGCCTCAGTCTAGGGTTAGGCTTAGGGCTAGGGTTAGGGTTATGCCTAGGGTTAGGGTTCACAAAACCACAAAGCCAGGAGCTCCAGGGATACTCACCATGCAAAAGGCAGGCCGAGTTGAGCGTAGCACATTCAAATCCTTGCTCCCTCTTCGTCATTCTGCTCGGAACTCACCACAGCCCAATGCCTGATTTCTGCCTCAGTCTAGGGTTAGGCTTGGGGCTAGGGTTAGGGTTATGCCTAGGGTTAGGGTTCACAAAACCACAAAGCCAGGAGCTCCAGGGATACTCACCATGCAAAAGGCAGGCCAAGTTGAGCGCAGCACATCCAAATCCTTGCTCCCTCTTCGTCATTCTGCTCGGAACTCACCACAGCCCAATGCCCGATTTCTGCCTCAGTCTAGGGTTAGGCTTGGGGCTAGGGTTAGGGTTATGCCTAGGGTTAGGGTTCACAAAACCACAAAGCCAGGAGCTCCAGGGATACTCACCATGCAAAAGGCAGGCCAAGTTGAGCGTAGCACATCCAAATCCTTGCTCCCTCTTCGTCATTCTGCTCGGAACTCACCACAGCCCAATGCCCGATTTCTGCCTCAGTCTAGGGTTAGGCTTAGGGCTAGGGTTAGGGTTATGCCTAGGGTTAGGCTTCAGAAAACCACAAAGCCAGGAGCTCCAGGGATACTCACCATGCAAAAGGCAGGCCAAGTTGAGCGTGGCACATCCAAATCCCCTCTCCCTCTTCGTCATTCTGCTCCGAACTCACCACAGCCCAATGCCCGATTTCTGCCTAAGTCTAGGGTTAGGCTTAGGGCTAGGGTTAGGGTTATGCCTCAGGTTAGGCTTCAGAAAACCACAAAGCCAGGAGCTCCAGGGATACTCACCATGCAAAAGGCAGGCCAAGTTGAGCGTAGCACATCCAAATCCTTGCTCCCTCTTCATCATTCTGCTCGGAACTCATCACAGTCCAATGCCCGATTTCTGCCTCAGTCTAGGCTTAGGCTTAGGGCTAGGGTTTGGGTTCAGAAAACCACAATGCCAGGAGCTCCAGGGATACTCACCATGCAAAAGGCAGGCCAAGTTGAGCGTGGCACATCCAAATCCCCTCTCCCTCTTCGTCATTCTGCTCGGAACTCACCACAGCCCAATGTCCGATTACTGGCTCAGTCTAGGGTTAGGCTTAGGGCTAGGGCTAGGGTTATGCCTAGGGATAGGCTTCAGAAAACCACAAAGCCAGGAGCTCCAGGGATACTCACCATGCAAAAGGCAGGCCAAGTTGAGCGTAGCACATCCAAATCCTTGCTCCCTCTTCGTCATTCTGCTCGGAACTCACCACAGCCCAATGCCCGATTTCTGCCTCAGTCTAGGGTTAGGCTTAGGGCTAGGGTTAGGGTTATGCCTAGGGTTAGGGTTCACAAAACCACAAAGCCAGGAGCTCCAGGGATACTCACCATGCAAAAGGCAGGCCAAGTTGAGCGTAGCACATCCAAATCCTTGCTCCCTCTTCGTCATTCTGCTCGGAACTCCCCACAGCCCAATGCCCGATTACTGGCTCAGTCTAGGGTTAGGCTTAGGGCTAGGGTTAGGGTTATGCCTAGAGTTAGGCTTCAGAAAACCACAAAGCCAGGAGCTCTAGGGATACTCACCATGCAAAAGGCAGGCCAAGTTGAGCGTAGCACATCCAAATCCCCTCTCCCTCTTCGTCATTCTGCTCCGAACTCCCCACAGCCCAATGCCCGATTTCTGCCTAAGTCTAGGGTTAGGCTTAGGGCTAGGGTTAGGGTTCTGCCTCAGGTTAGGGTTCACAAAACCACAAAGCCAGGAGCTCCAGGGATACTCACCATGCAAAAGGCAGGCCAAGTTGAGCGTAGCACATCCAAATCCTTGCTCCCTCTTCGTCATTCTGCTCGGAACTCCCCACAGCCCAATGCCTGATTTCTGCCTCAGTCTAGGGTTAGGGTTATGCCTAGGGTTTGGGTTCAGAAAACCACAAAGCCAGGAGCTCCAGGGATGCTCACCATGCAAAAGGCAGGCCAAGTTGAGCGTAGCACATCCAAATCCTTGCTCCCTCTTTGTCATTCTGCTCGGAACTCACCACAGCCCAATGCCCGATTACTGCCTCAGTCTAGGGTTAGGGTTATGCCTAGGGTTAGGGTTATGCCTAGGGTTAGGGTTCACAAAACCACAAAGCCAGGAGCTCCAGGGATACTCACCATGCAAAAGGCAGGCCACGTTGAGCGTAGCACATCCAAATCCTTGCTCCCTCTTTGTCATTCTGCTCCGAACTCACCACAGCCCAATGCCTGATTTCTGCCTCAGTCTAGGGTTAGGCTTAGGGCTAGGGTTAGGGTTATGCCTAGGGTTAGGCTTCAGAAAACCACAAAGCCAGGAGCTCCAGGGATACTCACCATGCAAAAGGCAGGCCAAGTTGAGCGTAGCACATCCAAATCCTTGCTCCCTCTTTGTCATTCTGCTCGGAACTCCCCACAGCCCAATGCCCGATTACTGCCTCAGTCTAGGGTTAGGCTTAGGGCTAGGGTTAGGGTTATGCCTAGGGTTAGGGTTCTGCCTAGGGTTAGGGTTCAGAAAACCACAAAGCCAGGAGCTCCAGGGATACTCACCATGCAAAAGGCAGGCCAAGTTGAGCGTAGCACATCCAAATCCCCTCTCCCTCTTCGTCATTCTGCTCAGAACTCACCACAGCCCAATGCCCGATTTCTGCCTCAGTCTAGGGTTAGGCTTAGGGCTAGGGTTAGGGTTATGCCTAGGGTTAGGGTTCAGAAAACCACAAAGCCAGGAGCTCCTGGGATACTCACCATGCAAAAGGCAGGCCAAGTTGAGCGTAGCACATCCAAATCCCCTCTCCCTCTTCGTCATTCTGCTCGGAACTCACCACAGCCCAATGCCCGATTTCTGCCTCAGTCTAGGGTTATGCTTAGGGCTAGGGTTAGGGTCATGCCTAGGGTTAGGGTTCACAAAACCACAAAGCCAGGAGCTCCAGGGATACTCACCATGCAAAAGGCAGGCCGAGTTGAGCGTAGCACATCCAAATCCTTGCTCCCTCTTCGTCATTCTGCTCAGAACTCACCACAGCCCAATGCCTGATTTCTGCCTCAGTCTAGGGTTAGGCTTAGGGCTAGGGTTAGGGTTATGCCTAGGGTTAGGCTTCAGAAAACCACAAAGCCAGGAGCTCCAGGGATACTCACCATGCAAAAGGCAGGCCAAGTTGAGCGTAGCACATCCAAATCCTTGCTCCCTCTTCGTCATTCTGCTCGGAACTCCCCACAGCCCAATGCCCGATTACTGCCTCAGTCTAGGGTTAGGCTTAGGGCTAGGGTTAGGGCTATGCCTAGGGTTAGGCTTCAGAAAACCACAAAGCCAGGAGCTCCAGGGATACTCACCATGCAAAAGGCAGGCCAAGTTGAGCCTAGCACATCCAAATCCTTGCTCCCTCTTCGTCATTCTGCTCAGAACTCACCACAGCCCAATGCCCGATTACTGCCTCAGTCTAGGGTTAGGGTTATGCCTAGGGTTAGGGTTATGCCTAGGGTTAGGGTTCACAAAACCACAAAGCCAGGAGCTCCAGGGAAACTCACCATGCAAAAGGCAGGCCGAGTTGAGCGTAGCACATCCAAATCCTTGCTCCCTCTTCGTCATTCTGCTCGGAACTCACCACAGCCCAATGCCCGATTTCTGCCTCAGTCTAGGGTTAGGCTTAGGGCTAGGGTTAGGGTTATGCCTACGGTTAGGCTTCAGAAAACCACAAAGCCAGGAGCTCCAGGGATACCATGCAAAAGGCAGGCCAAGTTGAGCGTAGCACATCCAAATCCTTGCTCCCTCTTTGTCATTCTGCTCGGAACTCACCACAGCCCAATGCCCAATTACTGGCTCAGTCTAGGGTTAGGCTTAGGGCTAGGGTTAGGGTTATGCCTAGGGTTAGGGTTCACAAAACCACAAAGCCAGGAGCTCCAGGGATACCATGCAAAAGGCAGGCCAAGTTGAGCCTAGCACATCCAAATCCTTGCTCCCTCTTTGTCATTCTGCTCGGAACTCACCACAGCCGAATGCCCGATTTCTGCCTCAGTCTAGGGTTAGGCTTAGGGCTAGGGTTAGGGTTATGCCTAGGGTTAGGGTTCACAAAACCACAAAGCCAGGAGCTCCAGGGATACTCACCATGCAAAAGGCAGGCTGAGTTGAGCGTAGCACATTCAAATCCTTGCTCCCTCTTCGTCATTCTGCTCGGAACTCACCACAGCCCAATGCCTGATTTCTGCCTCAGTCTAGGGTTAGGCTTGGGGCTAGGGTTAGGGTTATGCCTAGGGTTAGGGTTCAGAAAACCACAAAGCCAGGAGCTCCAGGGATACTCACCATGCAAAAGGCAGGCCAAGTTGAGCGCAGCACATCCAAATCCTTGCTCCCTCTTCGTCATTCTGCTCGGAACTCACCACAGCCCAATGCCCGATTTCTGCCTCAGTCTAGGGTTAGGCTTGGGGCTAGGGTTAGGGTTATGCCTAGGGTTAGGGTTCACAAAACCACAAAGCCAGGAGCTCCAGGGATACTCACCATGCAAAAGGCAGGCCAAGTTGAGCGTAGCACATCCAAATCCTTGCTCCCTCTTCGTCATTCTGCTCGGAACTCCCCACAGCCCAATGCCCGATTTCTGCCTCAGTCTAGGGTTAGGCTTAGGGCTAGGGTTAGGGTTATGCCTAGGGTTAGGCTTCAGAAAACCACAAAGCCAGGAGCTCCAGGGATACTCACCATGCAAAAGGCAGGCCAAGTTGAGCGTGGCACATCCAAATCCCCTCTCCCTCTTCGTCATTCTGCTCCGAACTCACCACAGCCCAATGCCCGATTTCTGCCTAAGTCTAGGGTTAGGCTTAGGGCTAGGGTTAGGGTTATGCCTCAGGTTAGGCTTCAGAAAACCACAAAGCCAGGAGCTCCAGGGATACTCACCATGCAAAAGGCAGGCCAAGTTGAGCGTAGCACATCCAAATCCTTGCTCCCTCTTCATCATTCTGCTCGGAACTCATCACAGTCCAATGCCCGATTTCTGCCTCAGTCTAGGCTTAGGCTTAGGGCTAGGGTTTGGGTTCAGAAAACCACAATGCCAGGAGCTCCAGGGATACTCACCATGCAAAAGGCAGGCCAAGTTGAGCGTGGCACATCCAAATCCCCTCTCCCTCTTCGTCATTCTGCTCGGAACTCACCACAGCCCAATGTCCGATTACTGGCTCAGTCTAGGGTTAGGCTTAGGGCTAGGGTTAGGGTTATGCCTAGGGATAGGCTTCAGAAAACCACAAAGCCAGGAGCTCCAGGGATACTCACCATGCAAAAGGCAGGCCAAGTTGAGCATAGCACATCCAAATCCTTGCTCCCTCTTCGTCATTCTGCTCGGAACTCACCACAGCCCAATGCCCGATTTCTGCCTCAGTCTAGGGTTAGGCTTAGGGCTAGGGTTAGGGTTATGCCTAGGGTTAGGGTTCACAAAACCACAAAGCCAGGAGCTCCAGGGATACTCACCATGCAAAAGGCAGGCCAAGTTGAGCATAGCACATCCAAATCCTTGCTCCCTCTTCGTCATTCTGCTCGGAACTCCCCACAGCCCAATGCCCGATTACTGGCTCAGTCTAGGGTTAGGCTTAGGGCTAGGGTTAGGGTTATGCCTAGAGTTAAGCTTCAGAAAACCACAAAGCCAGGAGCTCTAGGGATACTCACCATGCAAAAGGCAGGCCAAGTTGAGCGTAGCACATCTAAATCCCCTCTCCCTCTTCGTCATTCTGCTCCGAACTCCCCACAGCCCAATGCCCGATTTCTGCCTAAGTCTAGGGTTAGGCTTAGGGCTAGGGTTAGGGTTCTGCCTCAGGTTAGGGTTCACAAAACCACAAGGCCAGGAGCTCCAGGGATACTCACCATGCAAAAGGCAGGCCAAGTTGAGCGTAGCACATCCAAATCCTTGCTCCCTCTTCGTCATTCTGCTCGGAACTCCCCACAGCCCAATGCCTGATTTCTGCCTCAGTCTAGGGTTAGGGTTATGCCTAGGGTTTGGGTTCAGAAAACCACAAAGCCAGGAGCTCCAGGGATGCTCACCATGCAAAAGGCAGGCCAAGTTGAGCGTAGCACATCCAAATCCTTGCTCCCTCTTTGTCATTCTGCTCGGAACTCACCACAGCCCAATGCCCGATTACTGCCTCAGTCTAGGGTTAGGCTTAGGGCTAGGGTTAGGGTTATGCCTAGGGTTAGGGTTCACAAAACCACAAAGCCAGGAGCTCCAGGGATACTCACCATGCAAAAGGCAGGCCAAGTTGAGCGTAGCACATCCAAATCCTTGCTCCCTCTTCGTCATTCTGCTCGGAACTCCCCACAGCCCAATGCCTGATTTCTGCCTCAGTCTAGGGTTAGGGTTATGCCTAGGGTTTGGGTTCAGAAAACCACAAAGCCAGGAGCTCCAGGGATGCTCACCATGCAAAAGGCAGGCCAAGTTGAGCGTAGCACATCCAAATCCTTGCTCCCTCTTTGTCATTCTGCTCGGAACTCACCACAGCCCAATGCCCGATTACAGCCTCAGTCTAGGGTTAGGCTTAGGGCTAGGGTTAGGGTTATGCCTAGGGTTAGGGTTCACAAAACCACAAAGCCAGGAGCTCCAGGGATACTCACCATGCAAAATGCAGGCCAAGTTGAGCATAGCACATCCAAATCCTTGCTCCCTCTTCGTCATTCTGCTCGGAACTCACCACAGCCCAATGCCCGATTTCTGCCTCAGTCTAGGGTTAGGGTTAGGGTTATGCCTAGGGTTAGGGTTCAGAAAACCACCAAGCCGGGATTTTTTCGGCCATATGCAGAGCCCAGCACTAGGAATAAAGGAATTCCAGGCTTTACAACGCCAAAAATGCAGTACCAGAGAGTTCTGTTATCCCGAGGACTTGGGGGATATTTGGCAAAAATTTCCGGGGGCCCAGGCTGGACCGAGCTTTTAACACTCCCTGGATTCACGGGATCGGGGATTCCAGCGTGCCCTGCATGGGTTTTTTCAGGGAAGTCCCAAATCCGTGTGAGCACGAAGCAGAATCCCCTGGGAGCTGTGAAGGCAACAGGATATTTCTTGGGAATTTTGAAGGATTGGGTGAGTCCTCAGTGTTAGGTTGGAATGAACGCAAATTGTCCGGGAGTTGCTGGTTTGGGGATGGCCGGGTCTGGGTTTGGATTTGTGGGCACCGAGTGTTCCTTGTGTCAGCTTTAGGTCTGGATTGGTGGGAATTGTCAGAGAAAAGAGAAGGCAATTGAAATGCGGAGCTCCATTCCCGGAGAAATGGTCAGGATGGGAGAGGGAAGGCTGTGGAGCTGCTGGGAGCTCGTGGAGAACGAAAGGATCTGAGGCCTGGAGGCAAAAGCTGTGGAACAAAGCCTGAAAAGGATGTGGGGTGGGGCAGGAGGGGGAGGAGGGCACCGTGGTGGGGGGAAAGAGGGAAAGGATCCCTGCTCCGGGAATCCAGCAGGGACCAGGAGAGGATCATTTTCCATCCACTGCTCTCAGTGGAATCCTAATAAGGACGGTGGAAGGGAAGTGATTCGTTTGTTCTTAGGTTTGGAATGAAAGGTGCTCTTGCAGAGGGGACTATTGACCTGTTAAAATTCTGTTGGATACAGGAAAAGAGGGAGGAAGCAAGCAGCTGGGGAATGAAGGGGTGGATTTTTTGGTGGATACAGGGAAAGACACGGGAAGGGGCTCTCAAGTAAAATACACCTCACGGGCAGCACCAGGAGAAGCCTCAAGTGCCCTTTTTTTCCAAGCTCTGACATTCCAGAGGAGTAAGCAGTGGTCAGCCCATCACTTTCTGTATTCCTTGGATGCCCAGTGCTTTGTTGGGAAGAGATAATACTTGGAAATGAACAAATCCGGGGATGTAATTTCCTGATAGCAAAGCCCCAGAGAGCCTGGTTTTGATATCCTTCCAGCACCCAAACGCAGCAGAGGGAATCCTGGCGGAGCTGGAAAACGCTGTCGCTCCGTCGGTGGAATTCCTGGGAACTGGAAAGCAGCAGAAGCAGCAAGAACAGAGTTGGAAGCAGGCTCCAGCCGGGTAAGGCAGACACCAAATCCTTTGGAACTGGGCAGGGGTGGGAAGAATGAATTCTTACATTTGTAGCCCAGGGATTCCTGAGCAGGATCCCGGCAGGGAAGACTGCAGGGATCAGACTGGGGCCTGATTGCAGCTGGGGGCAGCGAGCCTTGGAATTGGCTGAAGGGAAGAAAGAGGGATCCTTTGAGCACAAGGATCAGGTGTCAAATGCGGAGATGGCATCAGACAATTCCTCGGGAGGGTTTAGTACCTGGGCCAAATCGATCTGCTGCCTTGTGAAGGAGCTCAGAGACCTGGGAAGAGCCCAAGCAACGCAGGGAATGCACTGGCAGATAAAACTGCCAGGGAACGGTGGGGAAAAGCATTGAACAGGGGGCCTCGTTTTGTAGAGGAATGGTACAAAAAATTGTCCGAAAGAATAGGAATGGAATGGGATTTTACGTATTCCTCGGAGGCCACAATCCAGTGGGAAGGCTGAGAGAAAGAAACAAAGCCTAAAAAGGCAGATGAGCCAGATCTGCCCAAAGCCTCCAGTGGCCACATTCCCTGGCATTGCTGAGGACTTCAGCCAAGCTCCAAGCAAAAGGTGAGCCCCTGATTTTGGTGCCAAGGGAAACTCCAAGTTAAGAATAATCCAAATATGAAGCACTTCTCACAAAACTCAGCTTTGCAAACCTTTCTTTGGGCTAAAAAAGAAAAGATGGGAATGCCCTTGGCAGAAAAGCAGCTGTGAGGCACAGCAGGCTTCAAATGCCTGTCAGCAGGAGCTCCAGGCTGCTGGCTCCGGGCATCCTGGGCTTTCCAGGCAGGTTTTGTAGCGGATTGCAAGGCAGTTTTCCTGCCTCTGGGGGGTGGCACCTGCATCCCACTGGAAAGGGAAAATGTGGAGAGAGGGGCAAGCGGGAAGACGGTTGCTGATGTGTGTCCTTGGATTGCAGTTCCTCCCGGTGGGTCTGTGCTGCTGGAAGTTTGAAGGAGATCAGTCCTGGAGTACGTGTGGGTTCACCTGTGGGGTTTGGGAGCAACGCTGGCCATGAAATTCCAGGGATGTTCCCCTTGCTGGAGTGAGAAGCAGTGGAAGCACTTTGCTGTCTGCTTCTTCATCGCCTGCGCCTCGGTCCCCTGGGGCTCCAGGTAATCCCCTCTCACCTTTGCTTTTCCAAGGGTCTCTAAATGAGGGCTTGAGATTTGGTGCAGCTCCCTTTACAGGGAAGATCTGTTCCAGGAAAGGTCTCCTGGTCTGGCCTGATGGCGTTGCAGGAAGAGCAGGAAACCCCACAGCTCCTGTGGCTCCCTCATCCGATTTGCCTGCAGGCAGCAAGGATCATTCCCAAGTGTCATGCCCTGGCTCCGTGACTCGGTGAGGTTGTGTTCCCCCAAAGGCCAGGGGCCGCTTTGTTTTGCGGCTCACGAAAGTCCAGCTCGGTGGTGCTGGGTTTGGGTTTTGTGTGCAATGAAGGCACTAAAAAATTCCCCTCCTTCACTGGCACAGTCCTGGAGTGGGAGCAGATTCCCCTTATCCCGTAGTTATCCTGCTCCTGCCGTGGATCCCTGCGGTGCCGTGGCAGGTGAGGAGACTGAAAGCTTTCATTAGGAATTGGGGATTATGAGCACTGACATTTACTGTGCTAGAAAGTCCAAGGGACAAATTTGTGCCAATTAATGTCACGCCTTTAACTACGAGGATCAATTCGTGTTATGCTTGTACCAGAGTCTGGTGACAGAGGGGGTTTCCAAAGGAAGTCTTGGTCCATGGAGGCTTGTGCCCAAAGAAAATGCCAAGAGAACTGAGGTATGAAAAACAAAGGTCCTTTATTTATCTAAGAGCAGCAACAAAAACGAACTACAGAACATATTTACATTGTAAGAACCTTTGTAACAACAACGATCTATAGAATGTATTTACAAGAACATAGCTATCGATACTATATTAAATGTATTTACAGAAGACAAAAAGAAATGCTAAAACGTATATACAGAAGGGTGCCATCTCTGGCCTGGATCTCCATCAGTCCTGGAAGAAAAGCAAGTGACATAGTCATTGCAGTCAGGCACAGAGGGCTGTTCCATGTGCCCCCAGCCTGGGACACACTGGCAGAGCGGGACTCTGCTGCCAGCGCTGAGCCTGGCTGGGGCTGGGGGTCAGGCCCCAGGCACTGGCATGGGGCTTGTGTGAGCCAAAGCAAGGGCAGGACAGGCTGGGGATGCTGCTTGTGCTGCCAGAATCCAGCCCACGGGGCACCGTGTCCCTCAGCGGGGCACCCAGCCCAGCCCCAGCCTGGCAGCAGGGCACCCACTCTGCCTGTGGGGAGCACATACCTGTCCTACTGCTGGAGTCCGTCTTCATCCCAGGACCATGTCCTCCTCCTCGTCTTTTCCATCCACATCCATGTCCTCACTGTATTCTTCCATTTCCACCTCCATCTCTTCCTCCATCTCTTCCTTCACATCCACCTCCATCTCTTCCTCCATCTCCTCCTTCGCATCCACCTCCATCTCTTCCTCCATCTCTTCCTTCACGTCCACCTCCATCTCTTCCTCTCCAGTCTCTCCTCCCTCCACTTCCATCTCCTCCTCTGTATCAATCTTTATATCCACCTCCATCTCTTTCTCTTCGTCTCTGGAAACCTGCAGATGTAGCAAAACCTCGGAGTGGGATCCCTGTCCCACAGCATCCCCACAGAGGCACTTAGGTGGTGTCCATTTCCATGGAATGGCACCTTACCTTCCTCAGGACAAATGTGAGCATCTGGCAGGGATGAACGGCAAAATCCAGGACCTTTGGGAACACTTGGGAGTATCGGAGCAGGGGCCAAGCAGGGTGACGGGTGTGTAGGCACAAGGGCGAATGGTTGTGTTGTCCTCTTTGCTGGATGCTGGGAGCTCCAGTGTGAATGCAGACCGTGACGTCACAATTCACAGGAGTCCAGGGTCACCGTGGAGTGGACAACGGGCATCATAGAATGATGGAATCCCTGAGTGGTCTGGCTTGGAAGGGACGCTAAAGATCATCTTGTTCCAACTGGAGCAATCTTCTACCAGAGCACGTTGCTCAGAGTCCTGTTCCCACCTGGCCTTGGGTGTTTGCAGGGATGGGGCATCCACATCCTCTGTGCACAGCCTGGGCCAGTGCCTCAGCACTCTCAGTGTGAAAAAGCAGCTTCCTTAGAGCCAACCTAAATCAACCTCCTGCAGTTAAAAGCCATCCCCACTTCTCCTCTTGCCACTGGCCCTATTGAACACTGTCCCCATCTTTCCTATGGGACCCTTCGAGTCCTGCATGGCCACAGCAAAGCCTCTCCAGGGCCTTCTGTTCTCCAGGCTGAACATTCTCAACCCCACATGGACAGCAGTGACTTAGATCAGCAGAAATCAAAGCTGCAAGGTAGCAAATAGCACCAGGAACTGAGAGACGGAAGCTTTAGACCCAGGCTTGTCTCAAAATAGACAAAATTAGGAAGAGTGGAGGGGCAGATGGTGGGACACTGGCTCTGTTCTAACTGATGAATATTTTCTTTTTTTCTTCTTCTTTTCTCTCATGCTGACCCAGGTTTTGCTGTTTGAAAGGAAGCTTGGCACAGCATCCATTGTCTTCTCCATTTGTGAAACACCGAGCAGAATCTGAGCAGGCTGATGGCGCAGAGCAAAACCTGCAAATATCTTGATAATCCTGAGCCTGGGGGATGCAGCTAAACCCAGTCCAAAGTAATTTCTGGAAAGTCAAACCTGGTTTACATTTTCTTGACTTTGGCTGTGCCAGCTTCACCAGACATTTATAAAAAAGCAAACAAAAAACTCCAACCAAAAAAGACAAAAACCCAAACAAACAAACCCACACAAACCAATCAAACAAACAGATTAAAAAACCCAAATAAAACCAAAAGGAATGAGGAGTTCATCTTAGTTGTGAGGATATCACAGCAGGCGAATGGCTGCTTCCCACAGGATCACCATAAAAAGCCACATGGAACAGCTCCTCCAGAATATACACAACAGGGGCAATAGAAAAAGTGCTACATGGTGGCTTTGAGGGTAGCTCCACATGAAGGTGAAGGATGAGCACTCGGTGGTACAGATCCAGCATTCCCCACACTCCAGGCCGCTCTTTGCTCCTGATGAAAGAGCCTTGCAGGACTGTGGCCCTTCTCAATGCAATGTAAATCATTGCCATAGCTCTCAGCTGAGCCACTGGCATTTCCAGAGCGAGATTCAGGCACAATCCTACTGCCTCGGAGCATCTGTGGAAGATCCTGAACTTCTTCACCCCCAGAAACACAAAGCAGCTCAGGCTTTCCCTGAATTGGGTCTTCAGAGGAGGTTTCCAGTATCTCTGAGATTTGTTCACCCCTCAGCACGTGTGACTTTATGTACAGTGATGCATTTGGGTTCCTTCCTCACCCCTGTGTGCCAGTGAGAAACCACCCACGTGGATGAAGGATAATGTGTACAGGAAAATTTATTCCTGGATTGTCATTTTGCTTCACTGTCACTTAGTTTAACATGGTCCTTATCTAAGAAGGACTTAGAAGAATTGTGTAGGAATTTTGGCTCTGAGAGGAGCAGAAAGCACATTTTCTAAAGCAAATTCCCAGCTGATGCAGCTTCCCTGGCAAAAGAGTGATTCCCATTCATCTTCCTGGGAAGAATGTGAAGACCCATTCAGAGATCACAGGTTCAGCTGGCCTTTGGCTTTGTGTACCTCATTTCACATGTCCAGTTTCATTAAAAGCTCAAGTTTGCCTTGCAACACGGAAGTGCTGTAGCTATTCCCAGGAGAAAACCAAGAAATGACTGTCCCATGGTGTGGTCACTAGGTTGGTACCTGGGGTAGAAATCCCACCACAGTTGTGGCTCTGTGAGCAAAGAGAGCCAGTGCTTTTTGGGGCTGTAACAGCTGAGAGTGTGGCAGAGCAGTTTTTATATTCTTTTTAGAGTCCTGAAAACATTGTTCCCAAAACAATCTTTCTCTCCTGTCTTCTGTCATAAATTGTGGAACAGAGAAAATGGAAAGGAGCAGAGGGTTGTTTAAATTGGCTTTTTTGTTTTGTTTTGTTTTTTAGTCTTAAAATAGCATCAGCGTGATGCATGGTACTTTAGAAATTGGATTAGTGCCACCTATTTCGTCCCACCAGAGAGGTGGGATTTAAGACTTCCAACAATAGAAACACCAGATGTGCAAGAGCTCAGTTTTCCACCCCTCACACCCCGGTATCTTGCTGTGCTATTTTAAGCAGCCTCAGCCAGGTATATTAAAATACTGCTCCAAACAACAACAGAATGAAAATGTTCCACCAAATGGGGAAAAATAAGAAAAGTGGGCGGCAGCTGATGTTCATTTTGCAAAGTCAGATGCAAACAATGTTTGCTGGATTCCTGTCCTAGAAAAATGTAGACATTTAATAGAAATCTACCTCTGAGGCTGGTAAGTTTGGTATGATTTTAGATCTGGGAGGAACAAAACAGGTTCTAGAGAAGCTGTGATTGTCGCAGCCTTGGAAGTGTCCAAGGCCAGGTTGGATGGGGTTTGGAGCAAAGTGGTCTAGTGGAATATGTCCTGAGTGTGGTGAGAGTTGGAACAAGATGAGCTTTAAGGTCCCTTCCAACCCAACACATCCTGTGAGTCCATGAAAAGAAACTTTTGGTTTTCCTAAGGTGTTGCCTTGGCAAGGGGAGGTCACAAATACCTCAGGTAGTTTGAAATGCCCTGAGCAGAGCCCAGCTGTGCTTTATCACAGGTGCTGAGGGATTTTCACTTGTATTTTATGGGGGATTTTCACAGGGCAGTGCAAGAGCAGCTGAATGTGTTTGACAGGCAAAGAGGGCCAGTGTGGCAGCAGCTTCATTCAACAGAGCTTTTCCTTCTGTGATCCTGTATCACCTGAGGCACTCTGGGGCTCTTGAAGCCGGCAGCTGGGCAAGTTAATCATTATAATAAGTGATAAATTAGCCTGCTCCACTCTCCTTAGCATGGGGGGGTGATGAGCATTAGGTAGTTTGGGGAGCATTGCCAAGATGGGAGCTTGTTTTTTGCCAAGGAGAAGGGAGAAAATATTGCTTAGAGTAAATAAAGCAGCTCTGCTTCCCCGGCAAGAGGAAAAGAAGCGATTAAAGATGTGAGTGCTGCATGGAATCATTTGCATGAGGATATATCTTGTCTGCTATGCAGGATAGTTCCCAATAAACCCTGCTTTGCCTGACCTTTATTTTCGGATTTGTACCGCATAGTACAAGAGACAAGATTAAAAATCCCAAAGTGCTTTGTGGGCAGGGAATGAAAAGTGGGGAGGCACTTTTTTGTTTTCTTCAGCCTGCCTCTTCTTTTGTTCCTTTCAGAGATCTCACTTCATTTCTGCTGTTTTTTGGAGCACATGTGCTTAGCTCTTCCCAGATCCCCTGGCCTTGTTTTAGCTCTGGGTGTCATGGACACTCTAAATTGTAAGGTTTTTCCCTCCATCTACCTCTGCTTCTTCAAGTGGTTTACCTTCCTTTACCTGTTGGAGTGATGGATTTTTCTCACCTTTTATTACTTAGTGCTTTTTCTGTATTTCCTTCATTCTCTAAAACCAACTTTTCACTTGCCCTGTGGCTGTTAGATGCCAGATATGGGAGCATTAATTCTTTCTCTGCTGCTTGTCTGAGCTTTCACAAGGAGCTGAGAGCTCTCTGGGGTTAAACTTGACTTGCTTCATCACCTTCCTTGCTGCTGCCTATGTCCTTGGACACTTAAGGGAAATGCCTCATACTAATTTATGTATAGATTAATTTTCGAATACAGCCTCTCTATCTACCCTAACATATACAGCAATATAAGAAGCTGGGAATAGAGATCAGCAAGTTTTGAGAATAAGGAGCCGGCGTTTTTCTGTAGGAAGGAAAGCAGCAAGCGCCTGGCCCCAGGAGCCGAGACGCTCGGGCTGCAGGAGCTGCAGAGCGCCCGGAGCCGGCTTTTCCCTGTGCTCTGTGCCTGCCCCCGGGCTGAGCTGGGCGGCGCTGCTGCCGCCTGGTGGCGAGAGCGCGGCACTGCCGCCCCCGACACGGCGGCACTGCCGCCCCCGACACGGCGCCCCGGCGCTGCTGCCGCCCGGTGCCGGCTGAGCCGAGAGGGCGGCGGCCTCGGTGGCTGCCGAGCGTGGCAAGGAGCGGGAGCGAGCGGGGCCGGGTCTGTCAGCGGAGGGGAGGGGCGAAGGGCGGTTCGGAGCGCCAAGGGACACGGCCGTGCACGAGCGGGGCCACAGCTATGGAAAGGGCCGGGCGCCGTGCGGGGCGGTGACCGCGGGGAATGACAGCGCGGGGGGCGGCCCGGCGGGGCCGGTTTTGCCGGGCAGCAGAGGCGCGGTCGCAGCGCGACCCGGGCGGGAGGCACCGGGCGGGCACGGTCGGAATAGAGCCGCCCGCGTGTCGCTCTCAAGGAGGCGGCTCGGAAAGGAAGGCGCAGTTCCGCGCTCTCGGGACGGCGTTAAGTGACGTTTTTATTAGAATAGTATAGTATTTATTTTATTTTATTATTTTATTATCTGCCAGGACCTTGCAGAGGGTGGTTTACACTTCCGCCACACTCAAGATGGCGGACGCAGTAGGCCCCCTGCGAGAGGTGTCCCTGCCGATGCCTGCCGCCGGTCGCGGAGCCGTCGGCCGCCTCCGGCGCGGCTGACCCCGCCAGCCGTGTCCTCGCACCGGGAAGCACGGCGGAAAATCGCGCGGAAAGCGCGGGGCCGGCGTCGGAGTCCGGGCCAGATTCAGGCAGCCGAATAGACAGAAGCCCTTGTGAGGGGCGGCGGGGGCCCTAAGTGTACCACACTAAAGATGGCGGCTCGACCGGAAGTGGCTTCTGCCAGCACCCAAGATGGCGGCGAAGGGCGGAAGTGTCGTCACTGCCACACTAAAGATGGCGGTCGTGTGCAGTGTTTTCTGACCTTCTCAATATGGCGGCAGGGAAGGCCCCCCCCCCCCAAGCTGCGTCTATTCGGCTGCCTGAACGCGACGCCGACGCCGACGTCAGCCCAGCGCTTGCGCGCAATTTTCTGAGGCGTTTCCCGCTACGCGGACACCGACTGTGGGGTCAGCGGCGCCTGGGGCAGGCGGGAGCATTCAGGCAGTCGAATAGACGGAGCGGGGGGGGGGGGGGGGGGGGGGGGGGGTCCTTCCGGCCGCCATCTTGAGAAGGTCGAATAGCCACATCGGTGCCGTATCGGTGACTTCCGCCCTTCTTCGCCAGGAGCGCCAATGGCGGGGAGCCCGGGGAGCAGCGCTGCCGGGCCGGGGGCACCGGGGCGGGTGCTCCGGGCTCGGAGGTGAGCGGGGAACGGGGACAGCCCCGAGCGGACGGTGGGGGCCGCGGGGGATCGGTATTCCGGCCCAGGGATGAGTGTTCCGGCACAGGGGTGGCTGTCCCGGCACAGGGATGCGTTCCTGGACTGTCTAATAATATTATTTAACGATCGTGCAAGGAGATCTGTATAAAAAAATCCTCCGTGGTCATCCTTCTCCCACAGCCCCGCTGTGTTTTCAGGATCTTGGGGGAAGAGTTTGGGTCTGAACAAGGCTCTCGGGCACAGGGTGGGATTCTTGGGGTGCAGGGCCAGGATTTGGACTCGATGCTCCCTGTGGGTCCCTTGCAGCCCAGGAAATGCTGCGATCCTGTGCCTCTGAGGGTGAAATAAAGGGGAGCGGTGGGGTTTGTGCCCGCTGTATTCACGGCCCCGCCGGCTCAGGGCGGGTTAAAGGCGCAGCTGCCCCGAGACAGCGGGACCGGCCGGGGCTGCTCGCTCCCGGTGCTGCCGCCTCGTGGGGAGAGCCCGGCACTGCAGCCCGCGCAGGCGCTGGACCACGGGATGGGCGTGGAACAGCAGCGCAGGGGATGCTGAGGCAGCCCAGGGAATGCTGCGGTCCCAGGGAAGGCTGAGGCGTCCCCTGCCCGGGGCACTCGGCAGCAAACCCCTGATGTTGAGCAGAAAAAGGGAAGTTCTGGGTTAGTGGGAGGAGGTTTCTGGAATGGAGCTGGGACAGGTGCTGATCCACGCATGGAATCACGGGCTGGTTTGGCGTGGAAGGGACCACCAGGATCATTTACACTCTGTTTGTTGTCTGATTGCACAGCGAAGAACATCCAGAACTGCCACCTCACCCTCACGGACAGCAGGAATGTCTTCCATAGCTCTTGTTTTGGAATGGGAATGGCTGTTGGGAGCTCTGGCAGGACCAGGTAAGAAGAGAAATGGGATCATTGTGGCTGCTGCTGGAGGTGGTTTTCTGCTTTCCGGCTGTTCTTCTCATTGATCCTTTCACAGCAGTGTTCTAGGGCACATTTGAGGGTAATTCCAGGAATTTGAAACCAGATAAAAACTGGTGGGGCAAAAATGTGAACACAATCCATTTCTGGTAGTTCCAAGCTTCTCCCACAACACCGTTCCAGGGGAAAGCTGATAAAAGGGTAAAGATGCAGAGGAACAAGTGCTGTAAAGCCCCCTGGCGCTCTGAGAGAGCAAACCTTCCAGTAGTCCCAGCAGATCTCTTGGAGAAAGTGTGGGATCGCAAGGTTTTCCAGGAAAGCAAAACAAGGGTGGAGATGAGGGAATAGGCTTCCAGTTCTTCCTTTAGCTGAAAGCCTGGGGGAATTGAGAGGGGCCACAAGAACTGTTTGTGTAGGCAAATGGGAGTTTGGGGTCTGAATCTGAGTTTCCCTCTGGGGCATTTTTGAGGGAAAAGCTGAGGTGCTGTTTAAGGGAGAGAATGGACATTTTTGGGGTGGAAAAGTTTGAATCAATATTGTAGAGGAAGTAAAACGCTGGGGGTAAAAGTGGATGCAATGTGGAGGGGACAGATTGAATATTTTGGAGGCAAAATGGGGAACTGAGTAGTGGAGAGATGGGGAACATTTTGGAGGCAACACTTGACAAACTCTCTGGGGTGGAGAACGACCACATTGAGGGAAAAATGAGGTGATGAGCAGTGGGCACGTAGGGAAGGTCGTGGGGGTAAATCTTGAGAAAAGCCCCGTGGTATTCAAGAAATCCTTGGTAGCAGGACTGAGGAATTCAGTGGTGGAAAAATAGGGGAATTTTGCGGGGGTAAAACTTTAAAAGATCTAAGAGTTGAGAGTGTGTGTTTTTAGGTAGAAAGGATGTCTTGTTGAAGTTGGGCGTCTGGATTGTGGCATTTATGGATCCAGAAAGTAGAAGATAAAGGAGACTCCCAAAGCCTCGGTAGCTGTGTTAAGAAATCCGTCCCAGGGAAGAAAGGTACCTAAACCTCCTAGAAGTAGGGACTAATTAGCATGGGAAGGGGAAAACCCACCCCCAGTGGGAGAGAGCACGCCGGGTAAGGGAAGAGAAGGATGCCCTTAAGAAGAAGTAGGGAAGGTGAATTTCTCGGCTTGCTGAAATGTATCAAAAAGTTTGGAATCTGGGTCTGTGTGGAGGCCGGGATTTTCTCAGCCATATGCAGAGCCCAGCACTAGGAATAAAGGAATTCCAGGCTTTACAACGCCAAAAATGCAGTACCAGAGAGTTCTGTTATCCCGAGGACTTGGGGGATACTTGGCAAAAATTTCCGGGGGCCCAGGCTGGACCGAGCTTTTAACGCTCCCCGGATTCACGGGATCGGGGATTCCAGCGTGCCCTGCACGGGTTTTTTCAGGGAAGTCCCAAATCCTTCGTGTGAGCACGAAGCAGAATCCCCTGGGAGCTGTGAAGGCAACAGGATATTTCTTGGGAATTTTGAAGGGTTGGGTGAGTCCTCAGTGTTAGGTTGGAATGAACGCAAATTGTCCGGGAGTTGCTGGTTTGGGGATGGCCGGGTCTGGGTTTGGATTTGTGGGCACCGAGTGTTCCTTGTGTCAGCTTTAGGTCATCTGGATTGGTGGGAATTGTCAGAGAAAAGAGAAGGCAATTGAAATGCGGAGCTCCATTCCCGGAGAAATGGTCAGGATGGGAGAGGGAAGGCTGTGGAGCTGCTGGGAGCTCGTGGAGAACGAAAGGATCTGAGGCCTGGAGGCAAAAGCTGTGGAACAAAGCCTGAAAAGGGTGTGGGGTGGGGCGGGAGGGGGAGGAGGGCACCGTGGTGGGGGGAAAGAGGGAAAGGATCCCTGCTCCGGGAATCCAGCAGGGACCAGGAGAGGATCATTTTCCATCCACTGCTCTCAGTGGCATCCTAATAAGGACGGTGGAAGGGAAGTGATTCGTTTGTTCTTAGGTTTGGAATGAAAGGTGCTCTTGCAGAGGGGACTATTGACCTGTTAAAATTCTGTTGGATACAGGAAAAGAGGGAGGAAGCAAGCAGCTGGGGAATGAAGGGGTGGATTTTTTGGTGGATACAGGGAAAGACACAGGAAGGGGCTCTCAAGTAAAATACACCTCACGGGCAGCACCAGGAGAAGCCTCAAGTGCCCTTTTTTTCCAAGCTCTGACATTCCAGAGGAGTAAGCAGTGGTCAGCCCATCACTTTCTGTATTCCTTGGATGCCCAGTGCTTTGTTGGGAAGAGATAATATTTGGAAATGAACAAATCCGGGGATGTAATTTCCTGATAGTAAAGCCCCAGAGAGCCTGGTTTTGATATCCTTCCAGCACCCAAACGCAGCAGAGGGAATCCTGGCGGAGCTGGAAAACGCTGTCGCTCCGTCGGTGGAATTCCTGGGAACTGGAAAGCAGCAGAAGCAGCAAGAACAGAGTTGGAAGCAGGCTCCAGCCGGGTAAGGCAGACACCAAATCCTTTGGAACTGGGCAGGGGTGGGAAGAATGAATTCTTACATTTGTAGCCCAGGGATTCCTGAGCAGGATCCCGGCAGGGAAGACTGCAGGGATCAGGCTGGGGCCTGATCGCAGCTGGGGGCAGCGAGCCTTGGAATTGGCTGAAGGGAAGAAAGAGGGATCCTTTGAGCACAAGGATCAGGTGTCAAATGCGGAGATGGCATCAGACAATTCCTCGGGAGGGTTTAGTTCCTGGGCCAAATCGATCTGCTGCCTTGTGAAGGAGCTCAGAGACCTGGGAAGAGCCCAAGCAACGCAGGGAATGCACCGGCAGATAAAAGTGCCGGGGAACGGTGGGGAAAAGCATCCGAACAGGGGGCCTCGTTTTGTACAGGGACGGTACAAAAAATTGTCCGAAAGAATAGGAATGGAATGGGATTTTACGTATTCCTCGGAGGCCACAATCCAGTGGGAAGGCTGAGAGAAAGAAACAAGGCCTAAAAAGGCAGATGAGCCAAATCTGCCCAAAGCCTCCAATGGCCACATTCCCTGGCATTGCTGAGGACTTCAGCCAAGCTCCAAGCAAAAGGTGAGCCCCTGATTTTGGTGCCAAGGGAAACTCCAAGTTAAGAATGATCCAAATATGAAGCGCTTCTCACAAAACTCAGCTTTGCAAACCTTTCTTTGGGCTAAAAAAGAAAAGATGGGAATGCCCTTGGCAGAAAAGCAGCTGTGAGGCACAGCAGGCTTCAAATGCCTGTCAGCAGGAGCTCCAGGAGAAACGGCTGCTGGCTCCGGGCATCCTGGGCTTTCCAGGCAGGTTTTGTAGCAGATTGCAAGGCAGTTTTCCTGCCTCTGGGGGGTGGCACCTGCATCCCGCTGGAAAGGGAAAATGTGGAGAGAGGGGCAAGCGGGAAGACGGTTGCTGATGTGTGTCCTTGGATCGCAGTTCCTCCCGGTGAGTCTGTGCTGCTGGAAGTTTGAAGGAGATCAGTCCTGGAGTACGTGTGGGTTCACCTGTGGGGTTTGGGAGCGACGCTGGCCATGAAATTCCAGGGATGTTCCCTTTGCTGGAGTGAGAAGCAGTGGAAGCACTTTGCTGTCTGCTTCTTCATCGCCTGCGCCTCGGTCCCCTGGGGCTCCAGGTAATCCCCTCTCACCTTTGCTTTTCCAAGGGTCTCTAAATGAGGGCTTGAGCTTTGGTGTAGCTCCCTTTACAGGGAAGATCTGTTCCAGGAAAGGTCTCCTGGTCTGGACCGATGGCGTTGCAGGAAGAGCAGGAAACCCCGCAGCTCCTGTGGCTCCCTCATCCGATTTGCCTGCAGGCAGCAGCAAGGATCATTCCCAAGTGTCATGCCCTGGCTCCGTGACTCGGTGAGGTTGTGTTCCCCCAAAGGCCAGGGGCCGCTTTGTTTTGCGGCTCACAAAAGTCCAGCTCGGTGGTGCTGGGTTTGGTTTTTGTGTGTAATGAAGGCACTGAAAAATTCCCCTCCTTCACTGGCACAGCCCTGGAGTGGGAGCAGATTCCCCTTATCCCGCAGTTATCCCGCTCCTGCCCTGGATCCCTGCGGTGCCGTGTGTTCTCCAAGCTCACAGCACTGCTGGCTCTAAACAAGAAAAACAATCCCTGTTCCTTCTCTTCTCCGTCCTTGATGTTCCCAGGCCCTGCATCTCCCTGGCTATTCCCTGTGGGAGTCTTCATCTCCATCCCACCTTATCCCGATCAGGTAAGGGTCTGAGATGTGTTTAGCAGCAAATGCATTCCTGTGAAGAAAGCCAAGAGCAAAGAGCATCCAGATGCAGAGAAGTCTTTAGAAAAGCGTTCCAGACGTGCAAATGAGGGATGTGTCTTCCTGCATCTCCTGTTGTTTTTCTCTGTCACGTTTTGGAAGGGTTTCTCTCAGTGATTTCCTGCAGTCCAGGTGCGTCCCTTCTTTTGTCCAAATCCAGTGCCAGAGGATTGAACAACTGACGAGTGGGGCCTGGGATGAAAACGGTTCTCCTAAAATGAGGGAAACAATGCTAGAAGAGAAATGAGCATCCTTTTAATGCCTGGAATAAAAATGCTGGAAAAGGGCACTTTTTATTTGATATGGTGTCATTCTCCTTTTTTTTTCCATGGCTAAAACTCCACGGTGAGCAATCAGAGCAGAAATAGGAAATGCAGGAGTCTTGGATTCCACAGTGGGATTAACTTCCCTTTTCTGCTCTCTTTCAGGACAGGAAAAACCACTGAACTCGCCCCATCTTTGGGACCAAGAGCTTTGGTGCTGGAGTAGGCAAAGCCAGCTAGGGCCCCCCTTGTCCTGCCCATGGTGTGGGTCAGGGACAGGCTCCTCTTCTCCTCTGTGCTGGGATGAACTGCCTAGGGAATGCTATTACTGACAGCCCGGTCCTAGCCCCGGCTACTGGAAATGGGCGGAGGTGAAGAGGCAAGTGCCAGAGTTGCTTGGGGATGATGGAATTGTGGTGTTTGGCTGTGCCCAGAGGGGCAGGTTGGGCATTTCTGTGTGTCTGAGGACCGGTTTGGGTGCTGGGGAGCCCGGGGAGCCGAGCTCTCAGTGCATTCCCAGCTCACCCGGGGGTGGGAGCTGGTGCAGGGCTCTGGTCGGGCTCGGGGCAGGCCCTGGCCCCGGCACAGACACGCTGGGGTGGTTTGGGGCCGCTTGGGGAGCCGTGGGAGGAGAATGAGGGATGGTGCTGGGCAGAGCGATCGGCCTGTGCTCGTGTCAGCGCAGCCGTGCAGGGCACTGGGATCTGGGTAAAACACCGGCTCTCCTGGTGTTCAGGGAAGCAAGGTCTGTATTTATCCATACATATTTATCCCTACATATTTATCCCTATATTTATCCATGGATTATCCATATATGTTTATCCATATACATTTATCCATATTTTTATCCACGTATTTACCCATGAATTTATCCCTATATTTACCCATGTATTTACCCAGGTATTTTATGAACACTCAAGTGCCATATCCATGTATTTTATGAGCACTTCCAGGGTTGGTGACTCCACCACTGCCCTGGGCAGCTGTTCCAGCGCTGGACAACCCTTCCCATGCTGGGCCAGGAGATGGATTCTGGAAATGCAGACTCCGAGGAGCAGGGGATTAAGGCAGCATTGGATTCCTTTATTCTCCCAGAAGGATAAAGGAGATTTATCCCCAGACGAACCAGAGGTGTTCACACTGAGGTCATTAGTGGGATTTCTTCCTTACTCCCACAAATACCCACTGGGGTGACAGAGTTCCCTACAAGGGCGGTGTTGGAAGGAGCTGCTGGAATGTTTTGCTGTTTATTGGGATCCACAGGATGTTTGGTGTCTCTCAGAGCTGTTCCAGGCTTTCCACAGACCCAAACGCTCCTCACACTTCTCCTCAGAGTAGAGAGGTTTCCCAGAGTGCTGGTTTTTAATTTCAGATGCTGGGATAACGACACGGCTTCAGGAGGCAGGAGACTCATTGTGCTGTGCCTCAGTCCAGGCAGGGACAACCCCCAGCTAATAAAAACCTCTTTAAAGCACAAAAAGTCCCATTAAACTGATATTATAAAGGCTGCAAATTGAAGCAGGCCTCAATCAGAAAGCAGCAGAATTTAATTCCCCCCCCTTGCCCATTTGCATGATGATCTCCTTCCTAATTGCCCATCTACGCTTTTCCCACAGAAGTGCTGTCCCGAGGTTGGAGATGGTTCCAGCTTTATGGAGCTTTGATCTTTATCTGGTTTTACTTTTTACAGGGCACAGAACCCGAGAGTGGCAGCTGCTTTCCTCTTGTTCCTCCTGTGGCAGTGAACTGCTCTTCCCGAGGACGGCTGCAGGAATTCTCAGGCAGCATAACGTATGGAATGCCAGGCACGCTACAGAATTCCAGTGGGAGCAGCAGGAACTTCTGTTCTTTACTGGCAGGGCTGTGCCATGAAGGGGAGCTCGGAGATATTGGTCAGCTCAGGGAATGAGCCTGGCTCATGGTAAGGAAATTCACTGTGCAGTTACTTCGGGCCCTTCTCCTCCTTCTCCTCCTTCTCCTCCTTCTCCTCCTTCTCCTCCTCCTTCTCCTTCTCCTTCTCCTTCTCCTTCTCCTTCTCCTTCTCCTTCTCCTTCTCCTTCTCCTTCTCCTTCTCCTTCTCCTTCTCCCTCTCTTCCCAACACCAGTTCCAGACCTCAGTATAATCCATGTTCCCACAGCCTGACCTTGCAGTTTTCCCAGTTTAGCAGCCCCAGCCACACTTGCAGCCTCTCTGTCTGGACTTTGTCTTGCTGAAATCTCTTTTTGTTGATCCTTTGCTGCCTCACCTTTTATCCAGCAATAACGTGCAGTGGGTGGAAGCTTCTCAGAATTCCCTCCCTGTTCCACTGGAAACATTCCCAAGTGGAAGCAGCTGCACTGCCCATCAGCACTTGCCTGCTTTTAGGGGTGGTTGAGGCATGAAGGATGCAACAAATGGAGTTGGCTCCAAGGGGATGAAATGCTCCCCCTGAGGCTGCTCAGAGAGCTGGAGCTGAGGAATCCGGGTGGGAATCACTCCAAGAAAAAGGAAGGAAAAGAGAGCAGAGGAACAGGGATGCAATTCCAACCTCTCCAAGGACTGGGATGGGCACATTCACCAACACCATTTAATCTAGACACGATTTCTTCTTTGCCTCTGGCTGCCAGGAGCAGGATGAGCAGTTTAATGAGTTTAAATAGTGAATAGTTTAATTAGCTGGAAGAGACTGGATCAATAGCTGCTTAAACAAACAACTGGATCCCTGTTTCCAAGCTTGGATGTAGTTTTGGAAGGTTCCTGGCAGTTTGGCAGGGATTAGTGATGCTGAGAATGTGCTTTTTTGTGGGTTTGGGGCTTTTACTCCTGTTCACGTGGCTGCTCTTTTTCTTGTTGAGTGGAAAACAGGAGGGAAAGAGCAACGACGGAAGGAATTCCACTCTTGCTGCTTCAAGGGATGGATCAGGAAGGGAACAGGCTGCAGGGAATTTGGAGTGCAAACTGAGATCTCTCCGATATTTTCGGCTCAGTCAGTCCATCAGTGCTTGGTAGCTGTTTAGGCCACGTGCAAGGTGAATGATGGTGCACATGGCAGAGCTGCTGGTGGCTCCTTCCCCTGCCCGGCTGTCAGTCACCCTGCAGGGTGCTGGAGCAGCGTGCCAGAGGCCGTGGATCCTATGGATCCCATGGATCCCAGGGGCGTGATCAGGAGCCTGGGCCTGCTGGCCACTCCTTGCTCTCTCTTACCCTGATTTTTCAGCTCTGCAGCGAATCCAGCTTGAGTTTTTCAACCCCCTAGAAACCCAGGGACCTTTCATGTCTGTTCTCAGATCTGGGATTTAAATCCAGCCCTTATCAAAGCACCCCGTGACCAGGCAGGCCCTGAATCCCAGCAGGGATCTGATAAAGAGGGACCTGACATCCTAAAGAAACCCTTTGAAATCCTGCTGGGATTGATTTGTATCCATAATGGAGCCCCGAGCTCTCTGCCAGGGAGAGATGAAGCTGCTCCTTTGCTTTATTATCCTCAGGCCCATCCCAGCTTTGAGGGAAATTCAGTCCCTCTTCAAGCCCCAAAATCATGGAAAAGCTCCTTTGTATCCTCTCCACAGCCCCTACGTGGATTAATCAACTTTTTATTTGATATGGTGTCATTCTCCTTTTTTTTCCATGGCTAAAACTCCACGGTGAGCAATCAGAGCAGAAATAGGAAATGCAGGAGTCTTGGATTCCACAGTGGGATTAACTTCCCTTTTCTGCTCTCTTTCAGGACAGGAAAAACCACTGAACTCGCCCCATCTTTGGGACCAAGAGCTTTGGTGCTGGAGTAGGCAAAGCCAGCTAGGGCCCCCCTTGTCCTGCCCATGGTGTGGGTCAGGGACAGGCTCCTCTTCTCCTCTGTGCTGGGATGAACTGCCTAGGGAATGCTATTACTGACAGCCCGGTCCTAGCCCCGGCTACTGGAAATGGGCGGAGGTGAAGAGGCAAGTGCCAGAGTTGCTTGGGGATGATGGAATTGTGGTGTTTGGCTGTGCCCAGAGGGGCAGGTTGGGCATTTCTGTGTGTCTGAGGACCGGTTTGGGTGCTGGGGAGCCCGGGGAGCCGAGCTCTCAGTGCATTCCCAGCTCACCCGGGGGTGGGAGCTGGTGCAGGGCTGGGTGACAGCCTCTGGTCGGGCTCGGGGCAGGCCCTGGCCCCGGCACAGACACGCTGGGGTGCTTTGGGGCCGCTTGGGGAGCAATGGGAAGAAAATGAGGGATGGTGCTGGGCAGAGCGATCGGCCTGTGCTCGTGTCAGCGCAGCCGTGCAGGGCACTGGGATCTGGGTAAAACACCGGCTCTCCTGGTGTTCAGGGATGCAAGGTCTGAGGGACCGGATTTACTTGGGGTTTTCCAGGACAGCAGGAAGAAGAGGAAATGTGGTGCCAGAGGTGCGTCCCATCAGGTTGCAGTTCCCTCTTTCCCATTTCCATTTCCTCCTCAGTGCGGGTGTCCCCTGCAGCCCATGAGCACGTGGCCGGTGACAACTCCCTGTCTGTAGAGGGATTCCTTATGGAACAAGGGCAGATGACACTTGTGTGAGGCTTACGACTGTTAGAATTAGACCAGGATGGGTTTAAGGAAAACTAGAATCGTGTGTTAATCTTACTGGTCAATGAACAAATGGAATCCACACTTCTGTAAGAAAAAATAGAGTGTATGGAGCATATAGAAGAAGCTGGTTTTGCCTGCTGCTGCTGCTTGGCTGTATCATGTAACCCCATTCGAACTCTGCCTTCAAGACAGCTGTGAGACCGTGAAATAAAGAACTTAGCAGAACAGCAGCCTCCTCTGCTCTTTCACCCTGGTCCGAGAAGGAGGGGTACCCTGTCAAAGGCTCAACACTTGCCTTTCTGACTTTGTTTCTAAATTTCTACCTTTCTAATTTTGTTTGTTTCTAATTTTTTTGTTTGTTTGTTTCTAACTTTGTTTGTTTTCAACTTTCTCCCTTTAGAAATTTGTTTGTTTCTTGTATTTTACCTCTTTGTTTGTTTCTAAATTTCTGCCGTTGTAACTTTGTTTCTAACTTTCTACTTTTAAAATTTCATTTGTTTTTAACTTTTTACCATTCCTCCCAGCGAGGGCTGTGTGCAGAATACTAAAACCTGTTAAGTTCTTCACTTTTACGTCTATAGGCAAATGCTACTGATTTAGATGTAAATTCATTTTGAAATAAGCCAGCCCTCTCTGTCTACTCTGTCGCATACAGCAATATAAGAAGCTGGGAATAGAGATCCGCAGGTTTTGAGAATAACGAGCCGGCGTTTTTCTGTAGGAAGGAAAGCAGCAAGCGCCTGGCCCCAGGAGCCGAGACGCTCGGGCTGCAGGAGCTGCAGAGCGCCCGGAGCCGGCTTTTCCCTGTGCTCTGTGCCTGCCCCCGGGCTGAGCTGGGCGGCGCTGCTGCCGCCTGGTGGCGAGAGCGCGGCACTGCCGCCCCCGACACGGCGGCACTGCCGCCCCCGACACGGCGCCCCGGCGCTGCTGCCGCCCGGTGCCGGCTGAGCCGAGAGGGCGGCGGCCTCGGTGGCTGCCGAGCGTGGCAAGGAGCGGGAGCGAGCGGGGCCGGGTCTGTCAGCGGAGGGGAGGGGCGAAGGGCGGTTCGGAGCGCCAAGGGACACGGCCGTGCACGAGCGGGGCCACAGCTATGGAAAGGGCCGGGCGCCGTGCGGGGCGGTGACCGCGGGGAATGACAGCGCGGGGGGCGGCCCGGCGGGGCCGGTTTTGCCGGGCAGCAGAGGCGCGGTCGCAGCGCGACCCGGGCGGGAGGCACCGGGCGGGCACGGTCGGAATAGAGCCGCCCGCGTGTCGCTCTCAAGGAGGCGGCTCGGAAAGGAAGGCGCAGTTCCGCGCTCTCGGGACGGCGTTAAGTGACGTTTTTATTAGAATAGTATAGTATTTATTTTATTTTATTATTTTATTATCTGCCAGGACCTTGCAGAGGGTGGTTTACACTTCCGCCACACTCAAGATGGCGGACGCAGTAGGCCCCCTGCGAGAGGTGTCCCTGCCGATGCCTGCCGCCGGTCGCGGAGCCGTCGGCCGCCTCCGGCGCGGCTGACCCCGCCAGCCGTGTCCTCGCACCGGGAAGCACGGCGGAAAATCGCGCGGAAAGCGCGGGGCCGGCGTCGGAGTCCGGGCCGGATTCAGGCAGCCGAATAGACAGAAGCCCTTGTGAGGGGCGGCGGGGGCCCTAAGTGTACCACACTAAAGATGGCGGCTCGACCGGAAGTGGCTTCTGCCAGCACTCAAGATGGCGGCGAAGGGCGGAAGTGTCGTCACTGCCACACTAAAGATGGCGGTCGTGTGCAGTGTTTTCTGACCTTCTCAATATGGCGGCAGGGAAGGCCCCCCCCCCCCCCAAGCTGCGTCTATTCGGCTGCCTGAACGCGACGCCGACGCCGACGTCAGCCCAGCGCTTGCGCGCAATTTTCTGAGGCGTTTCCCGCTACGCGGACACCGACTGTGGGGTCAGCGGCGCCTGGGGCAGGCGGGAGCATTCAGGCAGTCGAATAGACGGAGCGGGGGGGGGGGGGGGGGGTCCTTCCGGCCGCCATCTTGAGAAGGTCGAATAGCCACATCGGTGCCGTATCGGTGACTTCCGCCCTTCTTCGCCAGGAGCGCCAATGGCGGGGAGCCCGGGGAGCAGCGCTGCCGGGCCGGGGGCACCGGGGCGGGTGCTCCGGGCTCGGAGGTGAGCGGGGAACGGGGACAGCCCCGAGCGGACGGTGGGGGCCGCGGGGGATCGGTATTCCGGCCCAGGGATGAGTGTTCCGGCACAGGGGTGGCTGTCCCGGCACAGGGATGCGTTCCTGGACTGTCTAATAATATTATTTAACGATCGTGCAAGGAGATCTGTATAAAAAAATCCTCCGTGGTCATCCTTCTCCCACAGCCCCGCTGTGTTTTCAGGATCTTGGGGGAAGAGTTTGGGTCTGAACAAGGCTCTCGGGCACAGGGTGGGATTCTTGGGGTGCAGGGCCAGGATTTGGACTCGATGCTCCCTGTGGGTCCCTTGCAGCCCAGGAAATGCTGCGATCCTGTGCCTCTGAGGGTGAAATAAAGGGGAGCGGTGGGGTTTGTGCCCGCTGTATTCACGGCCCCGCCGGCTCAGGGCGGGTTAAAGGCGCAGCTGCCCCGAGACAGCGGGACCGGCCGGGGCTGCTCGCTCCCGGTGCTGCCGCCTCGTGGGGAGAGCCCGGCACTGCAGCCCGCGCAGGCGCTGGACCACGGGATGGGCGTGGAACAGCAGCGCAGGGGATGCTGAGGCAGCCCAGGGAATGCTGCGGTCCCAGGGAAGGCTGAGGCGTCCCCTGCCCGGGGCACTCGGCAGCAAACCCCTGATGTTGAGCAGAAAAAGGAAAGTTCTGGGTTAGTGGGAGGAGGTTTCTGGAATGGAGCTGGGACAGGTGCTGATCCACGCATGGAATCACGGGCTGGTTTGGCTTGGAAGGGACCACCAGGATCATTTACACTCTGTTTGTTGTCTGATTGCACAGCGAAGAACATCCAGAACTGCCACCTCACCCTCACGGACAGCAGGAATGTCTTCCATAGCTCTTGTTTTGGAATGGGAATGGCTGTTGGGAGCTCTGGCAGGACCAGGTAAGAAGAGAAATGGGATCATTGTGGCTGCTGCTGGAGGTGGTTTTCTGCTTTCCGGCTGTTCTTCTCATTGATCCTTTCACAGCAGTGTTCTAGGGCACATTTGAGGGTAATTCCAGGAATTTGAAACCAGATGAAAACTGGTGGGGCAAAAATGTGAACACAATCCATTTCTGGTAGTTCCAAGCTTCTCCCACAACACCGTTCCAGGGGAAAGCTGATAAAAGGGTAAAGATGCAGAGGAACAAGTGCTGTAAAGCCCCCTGGCGCTCTGAGAGAGCAAACCTTCCAGTAGTCCCAGCAGATCTCTTGGAGAAAGTGTGGGATCGCAAGGTTTTCCAGGAAAGCAAAACAAGGGTGGAGATGAGGGAATAGGCTTCCAGTTCTTCCTTTAGCTGAAAGCCTGGGGGAATTGAGAGGGGCCACAAGAACTGTTTGTGTAGGCAAATGGGAGTTTGGGGTCTGAATCTGAGTTTCCCTCTGGGGCATTTTTGAGGGAAAAGCTGAGGTGCTGTTTAAGGGAGAGAATGGACATTTTTGGGGTGGAAAAAGTTGAATCAATATTGTAGAGGAAGTAAAACGCTGGGGGTAAAAGTGGATGCAATGTGGAGGGGAC
Organism: Coloeus monedula; assembly: GCF_965178545.1. NCBI lineage: Eukaryota > Metazoa > Chordata > Aves > Passeriformes > Corvidae > Coloeus > Coloeus monedula. Next base: position 63,684 of record NW_028120713.1, on the reverse strand, counting down.
AGATTGAATATTTTGGAGGCAAAATGGGGAACTGAGTAGTGGAGAGATGGGGAACATTTTGGAGGCAACACTTGACAAACTCTCTGGGGTGGAGAACGACCACATTGAGGGAAAAATGAGGTGATGAGCAGTGGGCACGTAGGGAAGGTCGTGGGGGTAAATCTTGAGAAAAGCCCCGTGGTATTCAAGAAATCCTTGGTAGCAGGACTGAGGAATTCAGTGGTGGAAAAATAGGGGAATTTTGCGGGGGTAAAACTTTAAAAGATCTAAGAGTTGAGAGTGTGTGTTTTTAGGTAGAAAGGATGTCTTGTTGAAGTTGGGCGTCTGGATTGTGGCATTTATGGATCCAGAAAGTAGAAGATAAAGGAGACTCCCAAAGCCTCGGTAGCTGTGTTAAGAAATCCGTCCCAGGGAAGAAAGGTACCTAAACCTCCTAGAAGTAGGGACTAATTAGCATGGGAAGGGGAAAACCCACCCCCAGTGGGAGAGAGCACGCCGGGTAAGGGAAGAGAAGGATGCCCTTAAGAAGAAGTAGGGAAGGTGAATTTCTCGGCTTGCTGAAATGTATCAAAAAGTTTGGAATCTGGGTCTGTGTGGAGGCCGGGATTTTCTCAGCCATATGCAGAGCCCAGCACTAGGAATAAAGGAATTCCAGGCTTTACAATGCCAAAAATGCAGTACCAGAGAGTTCTGTTATCCCGAGGACTTGGGGGATACTTGGCAAAAATTTCCGGGGGCCCAGGCTGGACCGAGCTTTTAACGCTCCCCGGATTCACGGGATCGGGGATTCCAGCGTGCCCTGCACGGGTTTTTTCAGGGAAGTCCCAAATCCTTCGTGTGAGCACGAAGCAGAATCCCCTGGGAGCTGTGAAGGCAACAGGATATTTCTTGGGAATTTTGAAGGGTTGGGTGAGTCCTCAGTGTTAGGTTGGAATGAACGCAAATTGTCCGGGAGTTGCTGGTTTGGGGATGGCCGGGTCTGGGTTTGGATTTGTGGGCACCGAGTGTTCCTTGTGTCAGCTTTAGGTCTTCTGGATTGGTGGGAATTGTCAGAGAAAAGAGAAGGCAATTGAAATGCGGAGCTCCATTCCCGGAGAAATGGTCAGGATGGGAGCGGGAAGGCTGTGGAGCTGCTGGGAGCTCGTGGAGAACGAAAGGATCTGAGGCCTGGAGGCAAAAGCTGTGGAACAAAGCCTGAAAAGGGTGTGGGGTGGGGCGGGAGGGGGAGGAGGGCACCGTGGTGGGGGGAAAGAGGGAAAGGATCCCTGCTCCGGGAATCCAGCAGGGACCAGGAGAGGATCATTTTCCATCCACTGCTCTCAGTGGAATCCTAATAAGGACGGTGGAAGGGAAGTGATTCGTTTGTTCTTAGGTTTGGAATGAAAGGTGCTCTTGCAGAGGGGACTATTGACCTGTTAAAATTCTGTTGGATACAGGAAAAGAGGGAGGAAGCAAGCAGCTGGGGAATGAAGGGGTGGATTTTTTGGTGGATACAGGGAAAGAGACGGGAAGGGGCTCTCAAGTAGAATACACCTCATGGGCAGCACCAGGAGAAGCCTCAAGTGCCCTTTTTTTCCAAGCTCTGACATTCCAGAGGAGTAAGCAGTGGTCAGCCCATCACTTTCTGTATTCCTTGGATGCCCAGTGCTTTGTTGGGAAGAGATAATATTTGGAAATGAACAAATCCGGGGATGTAATTTCCTGATAGTAAAGCCCCAGAGAGCCTGGTTTTGATATCCTTCCAGCACCCAAACGCAGCAGAGGGAATCCTGGCGGAGCTGGAAAACGCTGTCGCTCCGTCGGTGGAATTCCTGGGAACTGGAAAGCAGCAGAAGCAGCAAGAACAGAGTTGGAAGCAGGCTCCAGCCGGGTAAGGCAGACACCAAATCCTTTGGAACTGGGCAGGGGTGGGAAGAATGAATTCTTACATTTGTAGCCCAGGGATTCCTGAGCAGGATCCCGGCAGGGAAGACTGCAGGGATCAGGCTGGGGCCTGATCGCAGCTGGGGGCAGCGAGCCTTGGAATTGGCTGAAGGGAAGAAAGAGGGATCCTTTGAGCACAAGGATCAGGTGTCAAATGCGGAGATGGCATCAGACAATTCCTCGGGAGGGTTTAGTTCCTGGGCCAAATCGATCTGCTGCCTTGTGAAGGAGCTCAGAGACCTGGGAAGAGCCCAAGCAACGCAGGGAATGCACCGGCAGATAAAAGTGCCGGGGAACGGTGGGGAAAAGCATCCGAACAGGGGGCCTCGTTTTGTACAGGGACGGTACAAAAAATTGTCCGAAAGAATAGGAATGGAATGGGATTTTACGTATTCCTCGGAGGCCACAATCCAGTGGGAAGGCTGAGAGAAAGAAACAAGGCCTAAAAAGGCAGATGAGCCAAATCTGCCCAAAGCCTCCAATGGCCACATTCCCTGGCATTGCTGAGGACTTCAGCCAAGCTCCAAGCAAAAGGTGAGCCCCTGATTTTGGTGCCAAGGGAAACTCCAAGTTAAGAATGATCCAAATATGAAGCGCTTCTCACAAAACTCAGCTTTGCAAACCTTTCTTTGGGCTAAAAAAGAAAAGATGGGAATGCCCTTGGCAGAAAAGCAGCTGTGAGGCACAGCAGGCTTCAAATGCCTGTCAGCAGGAGCTCCAGGAGAAACGGCTGCTGGCTCCGGGCATCCTGGGCTTTCCAGGCAGGTTTTGTAGCAGATTGCAAGGCAGTTTTCCTGCCTCTGGGGGGTGGCACCTGCATCCCGCTGGAAAGGGAAAATGTGGAGAGAGGGGCAAGCGGGAAGACGGTTGCTGATGTGTGTCCTTGGATCGCAGTTCCTCCCGGTGAGTCTGTGCTGCTGGAAGTTTGAAGGAGATCAGTCCTGGAGTACGTGTGGGTTCACCTGTGGGGTTTGGGAGCGACGCTGGCCATGAAATTCCAGGGATGTTCCCTTTGCTGGAGTGAGAAGCAGTGGAAGCACTTTGCTGTCTGCTTCTTCATCGCCTGCGCCTCGGTCCCCTGGGGCTCCAGGTAATCCCCTCTCACCTTTGCTTTTCCAAGGGTCTCTAAATGAGGGCTTGAGCTTTGGTGTAGCTCCCTTTACAGGGAAGATCTGTTCCAGGAAAGGTCTCCTGGTCTGGACCGATGGCGTTGCAGGAAGAGCAGGAAACCCCGCAGCTCCTGTGGCTCCCTCATCCGATTTGCCTGCAGGCAGCAGCAAGGATCATTCCCAAGTGTCATGCCCTGGCTCCGTGACTCGGTGAGGTTGTGTTCCCCCAAAGGCCAGGGGCCGCTTTGTTTTGCGGCTCACGAAAGTCCAGCTCGGTGGTGCTGGGTTTGGTTTTTGTGTGTAATGAAGGCACTGAAAAATTCCCCTCCTTCACTGGCACAGCCCTGGAGTGGGAGCAGATTCCCCTTATCCCGCAGTTATCCCGCTCCTGCCCTGGATCCCTGCGGTGCCGTGTGTTCTCCAAGCTCACAGCACTGCTGGCTCTAAACAAGAAAAACAATCCCTGTTCCTTCTCTTCTCCGTCCTTGATGTTCCCAGGCCCTGCATCTCCCTGGCTATTCCCTGTGGGAGTCTTCATCTCCATCCCACCTTATCCCGATCAGGTAAGGGTCTGAGATGTGTTTAGCAGCAAATGCATTCCTGTGAAGAAAGCCAAGAGCAAAGAGCATCCAGATGCAGAGAAGTCTTTAGAAAAGCGTTCCAGACGTGCAAATGAGGGATGTGTCTTCCTGCATCTCCTGTTGTTTTTCTCTGTCACGTTTTGGAAGGGTTTCTCTCAGTGATTTCCTGCAGTCCAGGTGCGTCCCTTCTTTTGTCCAAATCCAGTGCCAGAGGATTGAACAACTGACGAGTGGGGCCTGGGATGAAAACGGTTCTCCTAAAATGAGGGAAACAATGCTAGAAGAGAAATGAGCATCCTTTTAATGCCTGGAATAAAAATGCTGGAAAAGGGCACTTTTTATTTGATATGGTGTCATTCTCCTTTTTTTTTCCATAGCTAAAACTCCACGGTGAGCAATCAGAGCAGAAATAGGAAATGCAGGAGTCTTGGATTCCACAGTGGGATTAACTTCCCTTTTCTGCTCTCTTTCAGGACAGGAAAAACCACTGAACTCGCCCCATCTTTGGGACCAAGAGCTTTGGTGCTGGAGTAGGCAAAGCCAGCTAGGGCCCCCCTTGTCCTGCCCATGGTGTGGGTCAGGGACAGGCTCCTCTTCTCCTCTGCGCTGGGATGAACTGCCTAGGGAATGCTATTACTGACAGCCCGGTCCTAGCCCCGGCTACTGGAAATGGGCGGAGGTGAAGAGGCAAGTGCCAGAGTTGCTTGGGGATGATGGAATTGTGGTGTTTGGCTGTGCCCAGAGGGGCAGGTTGGGCATTTCTGTGTGTCTGAGGACCGGTTTGGGTGCTGGGGAGCCCGGGGAGCCGAGCTCTCAGTGCATTCCCAGCTCACCCGGGGGTGGGAGCTGGTGCAGGGCTCTGGTCGGGCTCGGGGCAGGCCCTGGCCCCGGCACAGACACGCTGGGGTGGTTTGGGGCCGCTTGGGGAGCCGTGGGAGGAGAATGAGGGATGGTGCTGGGCAGAGCGATCGGCCTGTGCTCGTGTCAGCGCAGCCGTGCAGGGCACTGGGATCTGGGTAAAACACCGGCTCTCCTGGTGTTCAGGGAAGCAAGGTCTGTATTTATCCATACATATTTATCCCTACATATTTATCCCTATATTTATCCATGGATTATCCATATATGTTTATCCATATACATTTATCCATATTTTTATCCACGTATTTACCCATGAATTTATCCCTATATTTACCCATGTATTTACCCAGGTATTTTATGAACACTCAAGTGCCATATCCATGTATTTTATGAGCACTTCCAGGGTTGGTGACTCCACCACTGCCCTGGGCAGCTGTTCCAGCGCTGGACAACCCTTCCCATGCTGGGCCAGGAGATGGATTCTGGAAATGCAGACTCCGAGGAGCAGGGGATTAAGGCAGCATTGGATTCCTTTATTCTCCCAGAAGGATAAAGGAGATTTATCCCCAGACGAACCAGAGGTGTTCACACTGAGGTCATTAGTGGGATTTCTTCCTTACTCCCACAAATACCCACTGGGGTGACAGAGTTCCCTACAAGGGCGGTGTTGGAAGGAGCTGCTGGAATGTTTTGCTGTTTATTGGGATCCACAGGATGTTTGGTGTCTCTCAGAGCTGTTCCAGGCTTTCCACAGACCCAAACGCTCCTCACACTTCTCCTCAGAGTAGAGAGGTTTCCCAGAGTGCTGGTTTTTAATTTCAGATGCTGGGATAACGACACGGCTTCAGGAGGCAGGAGACTCATTGTGCTGTGCCTCAGTCCAGGCAGGGACAACCCCCAGCTAATAAAAACCTCTTTAAAGCACAAAAAGTCCCATTAAACTGATATTATAAAGGCTGCAAATTGAAGCAGGCCTCAATCAGAAAGCAGCAGAATTTAATTCCCCCCCCTTGCCCATTTGCATGATGATCTCCTTCCTAATTGCCCATCTACGCTTTTCCCACAGAAGTGCTGTCCCGAGGTTGGAGATGGTTCCAGCTTTATGGAGCTTTGATCTTTATCTGGTTTTACTTTTTACAGGGCACAGAACCCGAGAGTGGCAGCTGCTTTCCTCTTGTTCCTCCTGTGGCAGTGAACTGCTCTTCCCAAGGACGGCTGCAGGAATTCTCAGGCAGCATAACATATGGAATGCCAGGCACGCTACAGAATTCCAGTGGGAGCAGCAGGAACTTCTGTTCTTTACTGGCAGGGCTGTGCCATGAAGGGGAGCTCGGAGATATTGGTCAGCTCAGGGAATGAGCCTGGCTCATGGTAAGGAAATTCACTGTGCAGTTACTTCGGGCCCTTCTCCTCCTTCTCCTCCTTCTCCTCCTTCTCCTCCTTCTCCTCCTTCTCCTCCTCCTTCTCCTTCTCCTCCTCCTTCTCCTCCTCCTTCTCCTCCTCCTTCTCCTTCTCCTTCTCCTTCTCCTTCTCCTTCTCCTTCTCCTTCTCCTTCTCCTTCTCCTTCTCCTTCTCCTTCTCCTTCTCCTTCTCCTTCTCCTTCTCCTTCTCCTTCTCCTTCTCCTTCTCCTTCTCCTTCTCCTTCTCCTTCTCCCTCTCTTCCCAACACCAGTTCCAGACCTCAGTATAATCCATGTTCCCACAGCCTGACCTTGCAGTTTTCCCAGTTTAGCAGCCCCAGCCACACTTGCAGCCTCTCTGTCTGGACTTTGTCTTGCTGAAATCTCTTTTTGTTGATCCTTTGCTGCCTCACCTTTTATCCAGCAATAACGTGCAGTGGGTGGAAGCTTCTCAGAATTCCCTCCCTGTTCCACTGGAAACATTCCCAAGTGGAAGCAGCTGCACTGCCCATCAGCACTTGCCTGCTTTTAGGGGTGGTTGAGGCATGAAGGATGCAACAAATGGAGTTGGCTCCAAGGGGATGAAATGCTCCCCCTGAGGCTGCTCAGAGAGCTGGAGCTGAGGAATCCGGGTGGGAATCACTCCAAGAAAAAGGAAGGAAAAGAGAGCAGAGGAACAGGGATGCAATTCCAACCTCTCCAAGGACTGGGATGGGCACATTCACCATCACCATTTAATCTAGACACGATTTCTTCTTTGCCTCTGGCTGCCAGGAGCAGGATGAGCAGTTTAATGAGTTTAAATAGTGAATAGTTTAATTAGCTGGAAGAGACTGGATCAATAGCTGCTTAAACAAACAACTGGATCCCTGTTTCCAAGCTTGGATGTAGTTTTGGAAGGTTCCTGGCAGTTTGGCAGGGATTAGTGATGCTGAGAATGTGCTTTTTTGTGGGTTTGGGGCTTTTACTCCTGTTCACGTGGCTGCTCTTTTTCTTGTTGAGTGGAAAACAGGAGGGAAAGAGCAACGACGGAAGGAATTCCACTCTTGCTGCTTCAAGGGATGGATCAGGAAGGGAACAGGCTGCAGGGAATTTGGAGTGCAAACTGAGATCTCTCCGATATTTTCGGCTCAGTCAGTCCATCAGTGCTTGGTAGCTGTTTAGGCCACGTGCAAGGTGAATGATGGTGCACATGGCAGAGCTGCTGGTGGCTCCTTCCCCTGCCCGGCTGTCAGTCACCCTGCAGGGTGCTGGAGCAGCGTGCCAGAGGCCGTGGATCCTATGGATCCCATGGATCCCAGGGGCGTGATCAGGAGCCTGGGCCTGCTGGCCACTCCTTGCTCTCTCTTACCCTGATTTTTCAGCTCTGCAGCGAATCCAGCTTGAGTTTTTCAACCCCCTAGAAACCCAGGGACCTTTCATGTCTGTTCTCAGATCTGGGATTTAAATCCAGCCCTTATCAAAGCACCCCGTGACCAGGCAGGCCCTGAATCCCAGCAGGGATCTGATAAAGAGGGACCTGACATCCTAAAGAAACCCTTTGAAATCCTGCTGGGATTGATTTGTATCCATAATGGAGCCCCGAGCTCTCTGCCAGGGAGAGATGAAGCTGCTCCTTTGCTTTATTATCCTCAGGCCCATCCCAGCTTTGAGGGAAATTCAGTCCCTCTTCAAGCCCCAAAATCATGGAAAAGCTCCTTTGTATCCTCTCCACAGCCCCTACGTGGATTAATCAACTTTTTATTTGATATGGTGTCATTCTCCTTTTTTTTCCATGGCTAAAACTCCACGGTGAGCAATCAGAGCAGAAATAGGAAATGCAGGAGTCTTGGATTCCACAGTGGGATTAACTTCCCTTTTCTGCTCTCTTTCAGGACAGGAAAAACCACTGAACTCGCCCCATCTTTGGGACCAAGAGCTTTGGTGCTGGAGTAGGCAAAGCCAGCTAGGGCCCCCCTTGTCCTGCCCATGGTGTGGGTCAGGGACAGGCTCCTCTTCTCCTCTGTGCTGGGATGAACTGCCTAGGGAATGCTATTACTGACAGCCCGGTCCTAGCCCCGGCTACTGGAAATGGGCGGAGGTGAAGAGGCAAGTGCCAGAGTTGCTTGGGGATGATGGAATTGTGGTGTTTGGCTGTGCCCAGAGGGGCAGGTTGGGCATTTCTGTGTGTCTGAGGACCGGTTTGGGTGCTGGGGAGCCCGGGGAGCCGAGCTCTCAGTGCATTCCCAGCTCACCCGGGGGTGGGAGCTGGTGCAGGGCTGGGTGACAGCCTCTGGTCGGGCTCGGGGCAGGCCCTGGCCCCGGCACAGACACGCTGGGGTGCTTTGGGGCCGCTTGGGGAGCAATGGGAAGAAAATGAGGGATGGTGCTGGGCAGAGCGATCGGCCTGTGCTCGTGTCAGCGCAGCCGTGCAGGGCACTGGGATCTGGGTAAAACACCGGCTCTCCTGGTGTTCAGGGATGCAAGGTCTGAGGGACCGGATTTACTTGGGGTTTTCCAGGACAGCAGGAAGAAGAGGAAATGTGGTGCCAGAGGTGCGTCCCATCAGGTTGCAGTTCCCTCTTTCCCATTTCCATTTCCTCCTCAGTGCGGGTGTCCCCTGCAGCCCATGAGCACGTGGCCGGTGACAACTCCCTGTCTGTGGAGGGATTCCTTATGGAACAAGGGCAGATGACACTTGTGTGAGGCTTACGACTGTTAGAATTAGACCAGGATGGGTTTAAGGAAAACTAGAATCGTGTGTTAATCTTACTGGTCAATGAACAAATGGAATCCACACTTCTGTAAGAAAAAATAGAGTGTATGGAGCATATAGAAGAAGCTGGTTTTGCCTGCTGCTGCTGCTTGGCTGTATCATGTAACCCCATTCGAACTCTGCCTTCAAGACAGCTGTGAGACCGTGAAATAAAGAACTTAGCAGAACAGCAGCCTCCTCTGCTCTTTCACCCTGGTCCGAGAAGGAGGGGTACCCTGTCAAAGGCTCAACACTTGCCTTTCTGACTTTGTTTCTAAATTTCTACCTTTCTAATTTTGTTTGTTTCTAATTTTTTTGTTTGTTTGTTTCTAACTTTGTTTGTTTTCAACTTTCTCCCTTTAGAAATTTGTTTGTTTCTTGTATTTTACCTCTTTGTTTGTTTCTAAATTTCTGCCGTTGTAACTTTGTTTCTAACTTTCTACTTTTAAAATTTCATTTGTTTTTAACTTTTTACCATTCCTCCCAGCGAGGGCTGTGTGCAGAATACTAAAACCTGTTAAGTTCTTCACTTTTACGTCTATAGGCAAATGCTACTGATTTAGATGTAAATTCATTTTGAAATAAGCCAGCCCTCTCTGTCTACTCTGTCGCATACAGCAATATAAGAAGCTGGGAATAGAGATCCGCAGGTGTTGAGAATAAGGAGCCGGCGTTTTTCTGTAGGAAGGAAAGCAGCAAGCGCCTGGCCCCAGGAGCCGAGACGCTCGGGCTGCAGGAGCTGCAGAGCGCCCGGAGCCGGCTTTTCCCTGTGCTCTGTGCCTGCCCCCGGGCTGAGCTGGGCGGCGCTGCTGCCGCCTGGTGGCGAGAGCGCGGCACTGCCGCCCCCGACACGGCGCCCCGGCGCTGCTGCCGCCCGGTGCCGGCTGAGCCGAGAGGGCGGCGGCCTCGGTGGCTGCCGAGCGTGGCAAGGAGCGGGAGCGAGCGGGGCCGGGTCTGTCAGCGGAGGGGAGGGGCGAAGGGCGGTTCGGAGCGCCAAGGGACACGGCCGTGCACGAGCGGGGCCACAGCTATGGAAAGGGCCGGGCGCCGTGCGGGGCGGTGACCGCGGGGAATGACAGCGCGGGGGGCGGCCCGGCGGGGCCGGTTTTGCCGGGCAGCAGAGGCGCGGTCGCAGCGCGACCCGGGCGGGAGGCACCGGGCGGGCACGGTCGGAATAGAGCCGCCCGCGTGTCGCTCTCAAGGAGGCGGCTCGGAAAGGAAGGCGCAGTTCCGCGCTCTCGGGACGGCGTTAAGTGACGTTTTTATTAGAATAGTATAGTTTTTATTTTATTTTATTATTTTATTATCTGCCAGGACCTTGCAGAGGGTGGTTTACACTTCCGCCACACTCAAGATGGCGGACGCAGTAGGCCCCCTGCGAGAGGTGTCCCTGCCGATGCCTGCCGCCGGTCGCGGAGCCGTCGGCCGCCTCCGGCGCGGCTGACCCCGCCAGCCGTGTCCTCGCACCGGGAAGCACGGCGGAAAATCGCGCGGAAAGCGCGGGGCCGGCGTCGGAGTCCGGGCCGGATTCAGGCAGCCGACTAGACAGAAGCCCTTGTGAGGGGCGGCGGGGGCCCTAAGTGTACCACACTAAAGATGGCGGCTCGACCGGAAGTGGCTTCTGCCAGCACCCAAGATGGCGGCGAAGGGCGGAAGTGTCGTCACTGCCACACTAAAGATGGCGGTCGTGTGCACTGTTTTCTGACCTTCTCAATATGGCGGAAGGGAAGGCCCCCCCCCCCCCCCCCCCCCAAGCTGCGTCTATTCGGCTGCCTGAACGCGACGCCGACGCCGACGTCAGCCCAGCGCTTGCGCGCAATTTTCTGAGGCGTTTCCCGCTACGCGGACACCGACTGTGGGGTCAGCGGCGCCTGGGGCAGGCGGGAGCATTCAGGCAGTCGAATAGACGGAGCGGGGGGGGGGGGGGGGGGTCCTTCCGGCCGCCATCTTGAGAAGGTCGAATAGCCACATCGGTGCCGTATCGGTGACTTCCGCCCTTCTTCGCCAGGAGCGCCAATGGCGGGGAGCCCGGGGAGCAGCGCTGCCGGGCCGGGGGCACCGGGGCGGGTGCTCCGGGCTCGGAGGTGAGCGGGGAACGGGGACAGCCCCGAGCGGACGGTGGGGGCCGCGGGGGATCGGTATTCCGGCCCAGGGATGAGTGTTCCGGCACAGGGGTGGCTGTCCCGGCACAGGGATGCGTTCCTGGACTGTCTAATAATATTATTTAACGATCGTGCAAGGAGATCTGTATAAAAAAATCCTCCGTGGTCATCCTTCTCCCACAGCCCCGCTGTGTTTTCAGGATCTTGGGGGAAGAGTTTGGGTCTGAACAAGGCTCTCGGGCACAGGGTGGGATTCTTGGGGTGCAGGGCCAGGATTTGGACTCGATGCTCCCTGTGGGTCCCTTGCAGCCCAGGAAATGCTGCGATCCTGTGCCTCTGAGGGTGAAATAAAGGGGAGCGGTGGGGTTTGTGCCCGCTGTATTCACGGCCCCGCCGGCTCAGGGCGGGTTAAAGGCGCAGCTGCCCCGAGACAGCGGGACCGGCCGGGGCTGCTCGCTCCCGGTGCTGCCGCCTCGTGGGGAGAGCCCGGCACTGCAGCCCGCGCAGGCGCTGGACCACGGGATGGGCGTGGAACAGCAGCGCAGGGGATGCTGAGGCAGCCCAGGGAATGCTGCGGTCCCAGGGAAGGCTGAGGCGTCCCCTGCCCGGGGCACTCGGCAGCAAACCCCTGATGTTGAGCAGAAAAAGGAAAGTTCTGGGTTAGTGGGAGGAGGTTTCTGGAATGGAGCTGGGACAGGTGCTGATCCACGCATGGAATCACGGGCTGGTTTGGCTTGGAAGGGACCACCAGGATCATTTACACTCTGTTTGTTGTCTGATTGCACAGCGAAGAACATCCAGAACTGCCACCTCACCCTCACGGACAGCAGGAATGTCTTCCATAGCTCTTGTTTTGGAATGGGAATGGCTGTTGGGAGCTCTGGCAGGACCAGGTAAGAAGAGAAATGGGATCATTGTGGCTGCTGCTGGAGGTGGTTTTCTGCTTTCCGGCTGTTCTTCTCATTGATCCTTTCACAGCAGTGTTCTAGGGCACATTTGAGGGTAATTCCAGGAATTTGAAACCAGATAAAAACTGGTGGGGCAAAAATGTGAACACAATCCATTTCTGGTAGTTCCAAGCTTCTCCCACAACACCGTTCCAGGGGAAAGCTGATAAAAGGGTAAAGATGCAGAGGAACAAGTGCTGTAAAGCCCCCTGGCGCTCTGAGAGAGCAAACCTTCCAGTAGTCCCAGCAGATCTCTTGGAGAAAGTGTGGGATCGCAAGGTTTTCCAGGAAAGCAAAACAAGGGTGGAGATGAGGGAATAGGCTTCCAGTTCTTCCTTTAGCTGAAAGCCTGGGGGAATTGAGAGGGGCCACAAGAACTGTTTGTGTAGGCAAATGGGAGTTTGGGGTCTGAATCTGAGTTTCCCTCTGGGGCATTTTTGAGGGAAAAGCTGAGGTGCTGTTTAAGGGAGAGAATGGACATTTTTGGGGTGGAAAAAGTTGAATCAATATTGTAGAGGAAGTAAAACGCTGGGGGTAAAAGTGGATGCAATGTGGAGGGGACAGATTGAATATTTTGGAGGCAAAATGGGGAACTGAGTAGTGGAGAGATGGGGAACATTTTGGAGGCAACACTTGACAAACTCTCTGGGGTGGAGAACGACCACATTGAGGGAAAAATGAGGTGATGAGCAGTGGGCACGTAGGGAAGGTCGTGGGGGTAAATCTTGAGAAAAGCCCCGTGGTATTCAAGAAATCCTTGGTAGCAGGACTGAGGAATTCAGTGGTGGAAAAATAGGGGAATTTTGCGGGGGTAAAACTTTAAAAGATCTAAGAGTTGAGAGTGTGTGTTTTTAGGTAGAAAGGATGTCTTGTTGAAGTTGGGCGTCTGGATTGTGGCATTTATGGATCCAGAAAGTAGAAGATAAAGGAGACTCCCAAAGCCTCGGTAGCTGTGTTAAGAAATCCGTCCCAGGGAAGAAAGGTACCTAAACCTCCTAGAAGTAGGGACTAATTAGCATGGGAAGGGGAAAACCCACCCCCAGTGGGAGAGAGCACGCCGGGTAAGGGAAGAGAAGGATGCCCTTAAGAAGAAGTAGGGAAGGTGAATTTCTCGGCTTGCTGAAATGTATCAAAAAGTTTGGAATCTGGGTCTGTGTGGAGGCCGGGATTTTCTCAGCCATATGCAGAGCCCAGCACTAGGAATAAAGGAATTCCAGGCTTTACAATGCCAAAAATGCAGTACCAGAGAGTTCTGTTATCCCGAGGACTTGGGGGATACTTGGCAAAAATTTCCGGGGGCCCAGGCTGGACCGAGCTTTTAACGCTCCCCGGATTCACGGGATCGGGGATTCCAGCGTGCCCTGCACGGGTTTTTTCAGGGAAGTCCCAAATCCTTCGTGTGAGCACGAAGCAGAATCCCCTGGGAGCTGTGAAGGCAACAGGATATTTCTTGGGAATTTTGAAGGGTTGGGTGAGTCCTCAGTGTTAGGTTGGAATGAACGCAAATTGTCCGGGAGTTGCTGGTTTGGGGATGGCCGGGTCTGGGTTTGGATTTGTGGGCACCGAGTGTTCCTTGTGTCAGCTTTAGGTCTTCTGGATTGGTGGGAATTGTCAGAGAAAAGAGAAGGCAATTGAAATGCGGAGCTCCATTCCCGGAGAAATGGTCAGGATGGGAGCGGGAAGGCTGTGGAGCTGCTGGGAGCTCGTGGAGAACGAAAGGATCTGAGGCCTGGAGGCAAAAGCTGTGGAACAAAGCCTGAAAAGGGTGTGGGGTGGGGCGGGAGGGGGAGGAGGGCACCGTGGTGGGGGGAAAGAGGGAAAGGATCCCTGCTCCGGGAATCCAGCAGGGACCAGGAGAGGATCATTTTCCATCCACTGCTCTCAGTGGAATCCTAATAAGGACGGTGGAAGGGAAGTGATTCGTTTGTTCTTAGGTTTGGAATGAAAGGTGCTCTTGCAGAGGGAACTATTGACCTGTTAAAATTCTGTTGGATACAGGAAAAGAGGGAGGAAGCAAGCAGCTGGGGAATGAAGGGGTGGATTTTTTGGTGGATACAGGGAAAGAGACGGGAAGGGGCTCTCAAGTAGAATACACCTCATGGGCAGCACCAGGAGAAGCCTCAAGTGCCCTTTTTTTCCAAGCTCTGACATTCCAGAGGAGTAAGCAGTGGTCAGCCCATCACTTTCTGTATTCCTTGGATGCCCAGTGCTTTGTTGGGAAGAGATAATATTTGGAAATGAACAAATCCGGGGATGTAATTTCCTGATAGTAAAGCCCCAGAGAGCCTGGTTTTGATATCCTTCCAGCACCCAAACGCAGCAGAGGGAATCCTGGCGGAGCTGGAAAACGCTGTCGCTCCGTCGGTGGAATTCCTGGGAACTGGAAAGCAGCAGAAGCAGCAAGAACAGAGTTGGAAGCAGGCTCCAGCCGGGTAAGGCAGACACCAAATCCTTTGGAACTGGGCAGGGGTGGGAAGAATGAATTCTTACATTTGTAGCCCAGGGATTCCTGAGCAGGATCCCGGCAGGGAAGACTGCAGGGATCAGGCTGGGGCCTGATCGCAGCTGGGGGCAGCGAGCCTTGGAATTGGCTGAAGGGAAGAAAGAGGGATCCTTTGAGCACAAGGATCAGGTGTCAAATGCGGAGATGGCATCAGACAATTCCTCGGGAGGGTTTAGTTCCTGGGCCAAATCGATCTGCTGCCTTGTGAAGGAGCTCAGAGACCTGGGAAGAGCCCAAGCAACGCAGGGAATGCACCGGCAGATAAAAGTGCCGGGGAACGGTGGGGAAAAGCATCCGAACAGGGGGCCTCGTTTTGTACAGGGACGGTACAAAAAATTGTCCGAAAGAATAGGAATGGAATGGGATTTTACGTATTCCTCGGAGGCCACAATCCAGTGGGAAGGCTGAGAGAAAGAAACAAGGCCTAAAAAGGCAGATGAGCCAAATCTGCCCAAAGCCTCCAATGGCCACATTCCCTGGCATTGCTGAGGACTTCAGCCAAGCTCCAAGCAAAAGGTGAGCCCCTGATTTTGGTGCCAAGGGAAACTCCAAGTTAAGAATGATCCAAATATGAAGCGCTTCTCACAAAACTCAGCTTTGCAAACCTTTCTTTGGGCTAAAAAAGAAAAGATGGGAATGCCCTTGGCAGAAAAGCAGCTGTGAGGCACAGCAGGCTTCAAATGCCTGTCAGCAGGAGCTCCAGGAGAAACGGCTGCTGGCTCCGGGCATCCTGGGCTTTCCAGGCAGGTTTTGTAGCAGATTGCAAGGCAGTTTTCCTGCCTCTGGGGGGTGGCACCTGCATCCCGCTGGAAAGGGAAAATGTGGAGAGAGGGGCAAGCGGGAAGACGGTTGCTGATGTGTGTCCTTGGATCGCAGTTCCTCCCGGTGAGTCTGTGCTGCTGGAAGTTTGAAGGAGATCAGTCCTGGAGTACGTGTGGGTTCACCTGTGGGGTTTGGGAGCGACGCTGGCCATGAAATTCCAGGGATGTTCCCTTTGCTGGAGTGAGAAGCAGTGGAAGCACTTTGCTGTCTGCTTCTTCATCGCCTGCGCCTCGGTCCCCTGGGGCTCCAGGTAATCCCCTCTCACCTTTGCTTTTCCAAGGGTCTCTAAATGAGGGCTTGAGCTTTGGTGTAGCTCCCTTTACAGGGAAGATCTGTTCCAGGAAAGGTCTCCTGGTCTGGACCGATGGCGTTGCAGGAAGAGCAGGAAACCCCGCAGCTCCTGTGGCTCCCTCATCCGATTTGCCTGCAGGCAGCAGCAAGGATCATTCCCAAGTGTCATGCCCTGGCTCCGTGACTCGGTGAGGTTGTGTTCCCCCAAAGGCCAGGGGCCGCTTTGTTTTGCGGCTCACGAAAGTCCAGCTCGGTGGTGCTGGGTTTGGTTTTTGTGTGTAATGAAGGCACTGAAAAATTCCCCTCCTTCACTGGCACAGCCCTGGAGTGGGAGCAGATTCCCCTTATCCCGCAGTTATCCCGCTCCTGCCCTGGATCCCTGCGGTGCCGTGTGTTCTCCAAGCTCACAGCACTGCTGGCTCTAAACAAGAAAAACAATCCCTGTTCCTTCTCTTCTCCGTCCTTGATGTTCCCAGGCCCTGCATCTCCCTGGCTATTCCCTGTGGGAGTCTTCATCTCCATCCCACCTTATCCCGATCAGGTAAGGGTCTGAGATGTGTTTAGCAGCAAATGCATTCCTGTGAAGAAAGCCAAGAGCAAAGAGCATCCAGATGCAGAGAAGTCTTTAGAAAAGCGTTCCAGACGTGCAAATGAGGGATGTGTCTTCCTGCATCTCCTGTTGTTTTTCTCTGTCACGTTTTGGAAGGGTTTCTCTCAGTGATTTCCTGCAGTCCAGGTGCGTCCCTTCTTTTGTCCAAATCCAGTGCCAGAGGATTGAACAACTGACGAGTGGGGCCTGGGATGAAAACGGTTCTCCTAAAATGAGGGAAACAATGCTAGAAGAGAAATGAGCATCCTTTTAATGCCTGGAATAAAAATGCTGGAAAAGGGCACTTTTTATTTGATATGGTGTCATTCTCCTTTTTTTTTCCATAGCTAAAACTCCACGGTGAGCAATCAGAGCAGAAATAGGAAATGCAGGAGTCTTGGATTCCACAGTGGGATTAACTTCCCTTTTCTGCTCTCTTTCAGGACAGGAAAAACCACTGAACTCGCCCCATCTTTGGGACCAAGAGCTTTGGTGCTGGAGTAGGCAAAGCCAGCTAGGGCCCCCCTTGTCCTGCCCATGGTGTGGGTCAGGGACAGGCTCCTCTTCTCCTCTGCGCTGGGATGAACTGCCTAGGGAATGCTATTACTGACAGCCCGGTCCTAGCCCCGGCTACTGGAAATGGGCGGAGGTGAAGAGGCAAGTGCCAGAGTTGCTTGGGGATGATGGAATTGTGGTGTTTGGCTGTGCCCAGAGGGGCAGGTTGGGCATTTCTGTGTGTCTGAGGACCGGTTTGGGTGCTGGGGAGCCCGGGGAGCCGAGCTCTCAGTGCATTCCCAGCTCACCCGGGGGTGGGAGCTGGTGCAGGGCTCTGGTCGGGCTCGGGGCAGGCCCTGGCCCCGGCACAGACACGCTGGGGTGGTTTGGGGCCGCTTGGGGAGCCGTGGGAGGAGAATGAGGGATGGTGCTGGGCAGAGCGATCGGCCTGTGCTCGTGTCAGCGCAGCCGTGCAGGGCACTGGGATCTGGGTAAAACACCGGCTCTCCTGGTGTTCAGGGAAGCAAGGTCTGTATTTATCCATACATATTTATCCCTACATATTTATCCCTATATTTATCCATGGATTATCCATATATGTTTATCCATATACATTTATCCATATTTTTATCCACGTATTTACCCATGAATTTATCCCTATATTTACCCATGTATTTACTCAGGTATTTTATGAACACTCAAGTGCCATATCCATGTATTTTATGAGCACTTCCAGGGTTGGTGACTCCACCACTGCCCTGGGCAGCTGTTCCAGCGCTGGACAACCCTTCCCATGCTGGGCCAGGAGATGGATTCTGGAAATGCAGACTCCGAGGAGCAGGGGATTAAGGCAGCATTGGATTCCTTTATTCTCCCAGAAGGATAAAGGAGATTTATCCCCAGACGAACCAGAGGTGTTCACACTGAGGTCATTAGTGGGATTTCTTCCTTACTCCCACAAATACCCACTGGGGTGACAGAGTTCCCTACAAGGGCGGTGTTGGAAGGAGCTGCTGGAATGTTTTGCTGTTTATTGGGATCCACAGGATGTTTGGTGTCTCTCAGAGCTGTTCCAGGCTTTCCACAGACCCAAACGCTCCTCACACTTCTCCTCAGAGTAGAGAGGTTTCCCAGAGTGCTGGTTTTTAATTTCAGATGCTGGGATAACGACACGGCTTCAGGAGGCAGGAGACTCATTGTGCTGTGCCTCAGTCCAGGCAGGGACAACCCCCAGCTAATAAAAACCTCTTTAAAGCACAAAAAGTCCCATTAAACTGATATTATAAAGGCTGCAAATTGAAGCAGGCCTCAATCAGAAAGCAGCAGAATTTAATTCCCCCCCCTTGCCCATTTGCATGATGATCTCCTTCCTAATTGCCCATCTACGCTTTTCCCACAGAAGTGCTGTCCCGAGGTTGGAGATGGTTCCAGCTTTATGGAGCTTTGATCTTTATCTGGTTTTACTTTTTACAGGGCACAGAACCCGAGAGTGGCAGCTGCTTTCCTCTTGTTCCTCCTGTGGCAGTGAACTGCTCTTCCCAAGGACGGCTGCAGGAATTCTCAGGCAGCATAACATATGGAATGCCAGGCACGCTACAGAATTCCAGTGGGAGCAGCAGGAACTTCTGTTCTTTACTGGCAGGGCTGTGCCATGAAGGGGAGCTCGGAGATATTGGTCAGCTCAGGGAATGAGCCTGGCTCATGGTAAGGAAATTCACTGTGCAGTTACTTCGGGCCCTTCTCCTCCTTCTCCTCCTTCTCCTCCTTCTCCTCCTTCTCCTCCTCCTTCTCCTTCTCCTCCTCCTTCTCCTCCTCCTTCTCCTCCTCCTTCTCCTCCTCCTTCTCCTTCTCCTCCTCCTTCTCCTTCTCCTTCTCCTTCTCCTTCTCCTTCTCCTTCTCCTTCTCCTTCTCCTTCTCCTTCTCCTTCTCCTTCTCCTTCTCCTTCTCCTTCTCCTTCTCCTTCTCCTTCTCCTTCTCCTTCTCCCTCTCTTCCCAACACCAGTTCCAGACCTCAGTATAATCCATGTTCCCACAGCCTGACCTTGCAGTTTTCCCAGTTTAGCAGCCCCAGCCACACTTGCAGCCTCTCTGTCTGGACTTTGTCTTGCTGAAATCTCTTTTTGTTGATCCTTTGCTGCCTCACCTTTTATCCAGCAATAACGTGCAGTGGGTGGAAGCTTCTCAGAATTCCCTCCCTGTTCCACTGGAAACATTCCCAAGTGGAAGCAGCTGCACTGCCCATCAGCACTTGCCTGCTTTTAGGGGTGGTTGAGGCATGAAGGATGCAACAAATGGAGTTGGCTCCAAGGGGATGAAATGCTCCCCCTGAGGCTGCTCAGAGAGCTGGAGCTGAGGAATCCGGGTGGGAATCACTCCAAGAAAAAGGAAGGAAAAGAGAGCAGAGGAACAGGGATGCAATTCCAACCTCTCCAAGGACTGGGATGGGCACATTCACCATCACCATTTAATCTAGACACGATTTCTTCTTTGCCTCTGGCTGCCAGGAGCAGGATGAGCAGTTTAATGAGTTTAAATAGTGAATAGTTTAATTAGCTGGAAGAGACTGGATCAATAGCTGCTTAAACAAACAACTGGATCCCTGTTTCCAAGCTTGGATGTAGTTTTGGAAGGTTCCTGGCAGTTTGGCAGGGATTAGTGATGCTGAGAATGTGCTTTTTTGTGGGTTTGGGGCTTTTACTCCTGTTCACGTGGCTGCTCTTTTTCTTGTTGAGTGGAAAACAGGAGGGAAAGAGCAACGACGGAAGGAATTCCACTCTTGCTGCTTCAAGGGATGGATCAGGAAGGGAACAGGCTGCAGGGAATTTGGAGTGCAAACTGAGATCTCTCCGATATTTTCGGCTCAGTCAGTCCATCAGTGCTTGGTAGCTGTTTAGGCCACGTGCAAGGTGAATGATGGTGCACATGGCAGAGCTGCTGGTGGCTCCTTCCCCTGCCCGGCTGTCAGTCACCCTGCAGGGTGCTGGAGCAGCGTGCCAGAGGCCGTGGATCCTATGGATCCCATGGATCCCAGGGGCGTGATCAGGAGCCTGGGCCTGCTGGCCACTCCTTGCTCTCTCTTACCCTGATTTTTCAGCTCTGCAGCGAATCCAGCTTGAGTTTTTCAACCCCCTAGAAACCCAGGGACCTTTCATGTCTGTTCTCAGATCTGGGATTTAAATCCAGCCCTTATCAAAGCACCCCGTGACCAGGCAGGCCCTGAATCCCAGCAGGGATCTGATAAAGAGGGACCTGACATCCTAAAGAAACCCTTTGAAATCCTGCTGGGATTGATTTGTATCCATAATGGAGCCCCGAGCTCTCTGCCAGGGAGAGATGAAGCTGCTCCTTTGCTTTATTATCCTCAGGCCCATCCCAGCTTTGAGGGAAATTCAGTCCCTCTTCAAGCCCCAAAATCATGGAAAAGCTCCTTTGTATCCTCTCCACAGCCCCTACGTGGATTAATCAACTTTTTATTTGATATGGTGTCATTCTCCTTTTTTTTCCATGGATAAAACTCCACGGTGAGCAATCAGAGCAGAAATAGGAAATGCAGGAGTCTTGGATTCCACAGTGGGATTAACTTCCCTTTTCTGCTCTCTTTCAGGACAGGAAAAACCACTGAACTCGCCCCATCTTTGGGACCAAGAGCTTTGGTGCTGGAGTAGGCAAAGCCAGCTAGGGCCCCCCTTGTCCTGCCCATGGTGTGGGTCAGGGACAGGCTCCTCTTCTCCTCTGTGCTGGGATGAACTGCCTAGGGAATGCTATTACTGACAGCCCGGTCCTAGCCCCGGCTACTGGAAATGGGCGGAGGTGAAGAGGCAAGTGCCAGAGTTGCTTGGGGATGATGGAATTGTGGTGTTTGGCTGTGCCCAGAGGGGCAGGTTGGGCATTTCTGTGTGTCTGAGGACCGGTTTGGGTGCTGGGGAGCCCGGGGAGCCGAGCTCTCAGTGCATTCCCAGCTCACCCGGGGGTGGGAGCTGGTGCAGGGCTGGGTGACAGCCTCTGGTCGGGCTCGGGGCAGGCCCTGGCCCCGGCACAGACACGCTGGGGTGCTTTGGGGCCGCTTGGGGAGCAATGGGAAGAAAATGAGGGATGGTGCTGGGCAGAGCGATCGGCCTGTGCTCGTGTCAGCGCAGCCGTGCAGGGCACTGGGATCTGGGTAAAACACCGGCTCTCCTGGTGTTCAGGGATGCAAGGTCTGAGGGACCGGATTTACTTGGGGTTTTCCAGGACAGCAGGAAGAAGAGGAAATGTGGTGCCAGAGGTGCGTCCCATCAGGTTGCAGTTCCCTCTTTCCCATTTCCATTTCCTCCTCAGTGCGGGTGTCCCCTGCAGCCCATGAGCACGTGGCCGGTGACAACTCCCTGTCTGTGGAGGGATTCCTTATGGAACAAGGGCAGATGACACTTGTGTGAGGCTTACGACTGTTAGAATTAGACCAGGATGGGTTTAAGGAAAACTAGAATCGTGTGTTAATCTTACTGGTCAATGAACAAATGGAATCCACACTTCTGTAAGAAAAAATAGAGTGTATGGAGCATATAGAAGAAGCTGGTTTTGCCTGCTGCTGCTGCTTGGCTGTATCATGTAACCCCATTCGAACTCTGCCTTCAAGACAGCTGTGAGACCGTGAAATAAAGAACTTAGCAGAACAGCAGCCTCCTCTGCTCTTTCACCCTGGTCCGAGAAGGAGGGGTACCCTGTCAAAGGCTCAACACTTGCCTTTCTGACTTTGTTTCTAAATTTCTACCTTTCTAATTTTGTTTGTTTCTAATTTTTTTGTTTGTTTGTTTCTAACTTTGTTTGTTTTCAACTTTCTCCCTTTAGAAATTTGTTTGTTTCTTGTATTTTACCTCTTTGTTTGTTTCTAAATTTCTGCCGTTGTAACTTTGTTTCTAACTTTCTACTTTTAAAATTTCATTTGTTTTTAACTTTTTACCATTCCTCCCAGCGAGGGCTGTGTGCAGAATACTAAAACCTGTTAAGTTCTTCACTTTTACGTCTATAGGCAAATGCTACTGATTTAGATGTAAATTCATTTTGAAATAAGCCAGCCCTCTCTGTCTACTCTGTCGCATACAGCAATATAAGAAGCTGGGAATAGAGATCCGCAGGTGTTGAGAATAAGGAGCCGGCGTTTTTCTGTAGGAAGGAAAGCAGCAAGCGCCTGGCCCCAGGAGCCGAGACGCTCGGGCTGCAGGAGCTGCAGAGCGCCCGGAGCCGGCTTTTCCCTGTGCTCTGTGCCTGCCCCCGGGCTGAGCTGGGCGGCGCTGCTGCCGCCTGGTGGCGAGAGCGCGGCACTGCCGCCCCCGACACGGCGCCCCGGCGCTGCTGCCGCCCGGTGCCGGCTGAGCCGAGAGGGCGGCGGCCTCGGTGGCTGCCGAGCGTGGCAAGGAGCGGGAGCGAGCGGGGCCGGGTCTGTCAGCGGAGGGGAGGGGCGAAGGGCGGTTCGGAGCGCCAAGGGACACGGCCGTGCACGAGCGGGGCCACAGCTATGGAAAGGGCCGGGCGCCGTGCGGGGCGGTGACCGCGGGGAATGACAGCGCGGGGGGCGGCCCGGCGGGGCCGGTTTTGCCGGGCAGCAGAGGCGCGGTCGCAGCGCGACCCGGGCGGGAGGCACCGGGCGGGCACGGTCGGAATAGAGCCGCCCGCGTGTCGCTCTCAAGGAGGCGGCTCGGAAAGGAAGGCGCAGTTCCGCGCTCTCGGGACGGCGTTAAGTGACGTTTTTATTAGAATAGTATAGTTTTTATTTTATTTTATTATTTTATTATCTGCCAGGACCTTGCAGAGGGTGGTTTACACTTCCGCCACACTCAAGATGGCGGACGCAGTAGGCCCCCTGCGAGAGGTGTCCCTGCCGATGCCTGCCGCCGGTCGCGGAGCCGTCGGCCGCCTCCGGCGCGGCTGACCCCGCCAGCCGTGTCCTCGCACCGGGAAGCACGGCGGAAAATCGCGCGGAAAGCGCGGGGCCGGCGTCGGAGTCCGGGCCGGATTCAGGCAGCCGACTAGACAGAAGCCCTTGTGAGGGGCGGCGGGGGCCCTAAGTGTACCACACTAAAGATGGCGGCTCGACCGGAAGTGGCTTCTGCCAGCACCCAAGATGGCGGCGAAGGGCGGAAGTGTCGTCACTGCCACACTAAAGATGGCGGTCGTGTGCACTGTTTTCTGACCTTCTCAATATGGCGGAAGGGAAGGCCCCCCCCCCCCCCCCCAAGCTGCGTCTATTCGGCTGCCTGAACGCGACGCCGACGCCGACGTCAGCCCAGCGCTTGCGCGCAATTTTCTGAGGCGTTTCCCGCTACGCGGACACCGACTGTGGGGTCAGCGGCGCCTGGGGCAGGCGGGAGCATTCAGGCAGTCGAATAGACGGAGCGGGGGGGGGGGGGGGGGGTCCTTCCGGCCGCCATCTTGAGAAGGTCGAATAGCCACATCGGTGCCGTATCGGTGACTTCCGCCCTTCTTCGCCAGGAGCGCCAATGGCGGGGAGCCCGGGGAGCAGCGCTGCCGGGCCGGGGGCACCGGGGCGGGTGCTCCGGGCTCGGAGGTGAGCGGGGAACGGGGACAGCCCCGAGCGGACGGTGGGGGCCGCGGGGGATCGGTATTCCGGCCCAGGGATGAGTGTTCCGGCACAGGGGTGGCTGTCCCGGCACAGGGATGCGTTCCTGGACTGTCTAATAATATTATTTAACGATCGTGCAAGGAGATCTGTATAAAAAAATCCTCCGTGGTCATCCTTCTCCCACAGCCCCGCTGTGTTTTCAGGATCTTGGGGGAAGAGTTTGGGTCTGAACAAGGCTCTCGGGCACAGGGTGGGATTCTTGGGGTGCAGGGCCAGGATTTGGACTCGATGCTCCCTGTGGGTCCCTTGCAGCCCAGGAAATGCTGCGATCCTGTGCCTCTGAGGGTGAAATAAAGGGCAGCGGTGGGGTTTGTGCCCGCTGTATTCACGGCCCCGCCGGCTCAGGGCGGGTTAAAGGCGCAGCTGCCCCGAGACAGCGGGACCGGCCGGGGCTGCTCGCTCCCGGTGCTGCCGCCTCGTGGGGAGAGCCCGGCACTGCAGCCCGCGCAGGCGCTGGACCACGGGATGGGCGTGGAACAGCAGCGCAGGGGATGCTGAGGCAGCCCAGGGAATGCTGCGGTCCCAGGGAAGGCTGAGGCGTCCCCTGCCCGGGGCACTCGGCAGCAAACCCCTGATGTTGAGCAGAAAAAGGAAAGTTCTGGGTTAGTGGGAGGAGGTTTCTGGAATGGAGCTGGGACAGGTGCTGATCCACGCATGGAATCACGGGCTGGTTTGGCTTGGAAGGGACCACCAGGATCATTTACACTCTGTTTGTTGTCTGATTGCACAGCGAAGAACATCCAGAACTGCCACCTCACCCTCACGGACAGCAGGAATGTCTTCCATAGCTCTTGTTTTGGAATGGGAATGGCTGTTGGGAGCTCTGGCAGGACCAGGTAAGAAGAGAAATGGGATCATTGTGGCTGCTGCTGGAGGTGGTTTTCTGCTTTCCGGCTGTTCTTCTCATTGATCCTTTCACAGCAGTGTTCTAGGGCACATTTGAGGGTAATTCCAGGAATTTGAAACCAGATAAAAACTGGTGGGGCAAAAATGTGAACACAATCCATTTCTGGTAGTTCCAAGCTTCTCCCACAACACCGTTCCAGGGGAAAGCTGATAAAAGGGTAAAGATGCAGAGGAACAAGTGCTGTAAAGCCCCCTGGCGCTCTGAGAGAGCAAACCTTCCAGTAGTCCCAGCAGATCTCTTGGAGAAAGTGTGGGATCGCAAGGTTTTCCAGGAAAGCAAAACAAGGGTGGAGATGAGGGAATAGGCTTCCAGTTCTTCCTTTAGCTGAAAGCCTGGGGGAATTGAGAGGGGCCACAAGAACTGTTTGTGTAGGCAAATGGGAGTTTGGGGTCTGAATCTGAGTTTCCCTCTGGGGCATTTTTGAGGGAAAAGCTGAGGTGCTGTTTAAGGGAGAGAATGGACATTTTTGGGGTGGAAAAAGTTGAATCAATATTGTAGAGGAAGTAAAACGCTGGGGGTAAAAGTGGATGCAATGTGGAGGGGACAGATTGAATATTTTGGAGGCAAAATGGGGAACTGAGTAGTGGAGAGATGGGGAACATTTTGGAGGCAACACTTGACAAACTCTCTGGGGTGGAGAACGACCACATTGAGGGAAAAATGAGGTGATGAGCAGTGGGCACGTAGGGAAGGTCGTGGGGGTAAATCTTGAGAAAAGCCCCGTGGTATTCAAGAAATCCTTGGTAGCAGGACTGAGGAATTCAGTGGTGGAAAAATAGGGGAATTTTGCGGGGGTAAAACTTTAAAAGATCTAAGAGTTGAGAGTGTGTGTTTTTAGGTAGAAAGGATGTCTTGTTGAAGTTGGGCGTCTGGATTGTGGCATTTATGGATCCAGAAAGTAGAAGATAAAGGAGACTCCCAAAGCCTCGGTAGCTGTGTTAAGAAATCCGTCCCAGGGAAGAAAGGTACCTAAACCTCCTAGAAGTAGGGACTAATTAGCATGGGAAGGGGAAAACCCACCCCCAGTGGGAGAGAGCACGCCGGGTAAGGGAAGAGAAGGATGCCCTTAAGAAGAAGTAGGGAAGGTGAATTTCTCGGCTTGCTGAAATGTATCAAAAAGTTTGGAATCTGGGTCTGTGTGGAGGCCGGGATTTTCTCAGCCATATGCAGAGCCCAGCACTAGGAATAAAGGAATTCCAGGCTTTACAATGCCAAAAATGCAGTACCAGAGAGTTCTGTTATCCCGAGGACTTGGGGGATACTTGGCAAAAATTTCCGGGGGCCCAGGCTGGACCGAGCTTTTAACGCTCCCCGGATTCACGGGATCGGGGATTCCAGCGTGCCCTGCACGGGTTTTTTCAGGGAAGTCCCAAATCCTTCGTGTGAGCACGAAGCAGAATCCCCTGGGAGCTGTGAAGGCAACAGGATATTTCTTGGGAATTTTGAAGGGTTGGGTGAGTCCTCAGTGTTAGGTTGGAATGAACGCAAATTGTCCGGGAGTTGCTGGTTTGGGGATGGCCGGGTCTGGGTTTGGATTTGTGGGCACCGAGTGTTCCTTGTGTCAGCTTTAGGTCTTCTGGATTGGTGGGAATTGTCAGAGAAAAGAGAAGGCAATTGAAATGCGGAGCTCCATTCCCGGAGAAATGGTCAGGATGGGAGCGGGAAGGCTGTGGAGCTGCTGGGAGCTCGTGGAGAACGAAAGGATCTGAGGCCTGGAGGCAAAAGCTGTGGAACAAAGCCTGAAAAGGGTGTGGGGTGGGGCGGGAGGGGGAGGAGGGCACCGTGGTGGGGGGAAAGAGGGAAAGGATCCCTGCTCCGGGAATCCAGCAGGGACCAGGAGAGGATCATTTTCCATCCACTGCTCTCAGTGGAATCCTAATAAGGACGGTGGAAGGGAAGTGATTCGTTTGTTCTTAGGTTTGGAATGAAAGGTGCTCTTGCAGAGGGGACTATTGACCTGTTAAAATTCTGTTGGATACAGGAAAAGAGGGAGGAAGCAAGCAGCTGGGGAATGAAGGGGTGGATTTTTTGGTGGATACAGGGAAAGAGACGGGAAGGGGCTCTCAAGTAGAATACACCTCATGGGCAGCACCAGGAGAAGCCTCAAGTGCCCTTTTTTTCCAAGCTCTGACATTCCAGAGGAGTAAGCAGTGGTCAGCCCATCACTTTCTGTATTCCTTGGATGCCCAGTGCTTTGTTGGGAAGAGATAATATTTGGAAATGAACAAATCCGGGGATGTAATTTCCTGATAGTAAAGCCCCAGAGAGCCTGGTTTTGATATCCTTCCAGCACCCAAACGCAGCAGAGGGAATCCTGGCGGAGCTGGAAAACGCTGTCGCTCCGTCGGTGGAATTCCTGGGAACTGGAAAGCAGCAGAAGCAGCAAGAACAGAGTTGGAAGCAGGCTCCAGCCGGGTAAGGCAGACACCAAATCCTTTGGAACTGGGCAGGGGTGGGAAGAATGAATTCTTACATTTGTAGCCCAGGGATTCCTGAGCAGGATCCCGGCAGGGAAGACTGCAGGGATCAGGCTGGGGCCTGATCGCAGCTGGGGGCAGCGAGCCTTGGAATTGGCTGAAGGGAAGAAAGAGGGATCCTTTGAGCACAAGGATCAGGTGTCAAATGCGGAGATGGCATCAGACAATTCCTCGGGAGGGTTTAGTTCCTGGGCCAAATCGATCTGCTGCCTTGTGAAGGAGCTCAGAGACCTGGGAAGAGCCCAAGCAACGCAGGGAATGCACCGGCAGATAAAAGTGCCGGGGAACGGTGGGGAAAAGCATCCGAACAGGGGGCCTCGTTTTGTACAGGGACGGTACAAAAAATTGTCCGAAAGAATAGGAATGGAATGGGATTTTACGTATTCCTCGGAGGCCACAATCCAGTGGGAAGGCTGAGAGAAAGAAACAAGGCCTAAAAAGGCAGATGAGCCAAATCTGCCCAAAGCCTCCAATGGCCACATTCCCTGGCATTGCTGAGGACTTCAGCCAAGCTCCAAGCAAAAGGTGAGCCCCTGATTTTGGTGCCAAGGGAAACTCCAAGTTAAGAATGATCCAAATATGAAGCGCTTCTCACAAAACTCAGCTTTGCAAACCTTTCTTTGGGCTAAAAAAGAAAAGATGGGAATGCCCTTGGCAGAAAAGCAGCTGTGAGGCACAGCAGGCTTCAAATGCCTGTCAGCAGGAGCTCCAGGAGAAACGGCTGCTGGCTCCGGGCATCCTGGGCTTTCCAGGCAGGTTTTGTAGCAGATTGCAAGGCAGTTTTCCTGCCTCTGGGGGGTGGCACCTGCATCCCGCTGGAAAGGGAAAATGTGGAGAGAGGGGCAAGCGGGAAGACGGTTGCTGATGTGTGTCCTTGGATCGCAGTTCCTCCCGGTGAGTCTGTGCTGCTGGAAGTTTGAAGGAGATCAGTCCTGGAGTACGTGTGGGTTCACCTGTGGGGTTTGGGAGCGACGCTGGCCATGAAATTCCAGGGATGTTCCCTTTGCTGGAGTGAGAAGCAGTGGAAGCACTTTGCTGTCTGCTTCTTCATCGCCTGCGCCTCGGTCCCCTGGGGCTCCAGGTAATCCCCTCTCACCTTTGCTTTTCCAAGGGTCTCTAAATGAGGGCTTGAGCTTTGGTGTAGCTCCCTTTACAGGGAAGATCTGTTCCAGGAAAGGTCTCCTGGTCTGGACCGATGGCGTTGCAGGAAGAGCAGGAAACCCCGCAGCTCCTGTGGCTCCCTCATCCGATTTGCCTGCAGGCAGCAGCAAGGATCATTCCCAAGTGTCATGCCCTGGCTCCGTGACTCGGTGAGGTTGTGTTCCCCCAAAGGCCAGGGGCCGCTTTGTTTTGCGGCTCACGAAAGTCCAGCTCGGTGGTGCTGGGTTTGGTTTTTGTGTGTAATGAAGGCACTGAAAAATTCCCCTCCTTCACTGGCACAGCCCTGGAGTGGGAGCAGATTCCCCTTATCCCGCAGTTATCCCGCTCCTGCCCTGGATCCCTGCGGTGCCGTGTGTTCTCCAAGCTCACAGCACTGCTGGCTCTAAACAAGAAAAACAATCCCTGTTCCTTCTCTTCTCCGTCCTTGATGTTCCCAGGCCCTGCATCTCCCTGGCTATTCCCTGTGGGAGTCTTCATCTCCATCCCACCTTATCCCGATCAGGTAAGGGTCTGAGATGTGTTTAGCAGCAAATGCATTCCTGTGAAGAAAGCCAAGAGCAAAGAGCATCCAGATGCAGAGAAGTCTTTAGAAAAGCGTTCCAGACGTGCAAATGAGGGATGTGTCTTCCTGCATCTCCTGTTGTTTTTCTCTGTCACGTTTTGGAAGGGTTTCTCTCAGTGATTTCCTGCAGTCCAGGTGCGTCCCTTCTTTTGTCCAAATCCAGTGCCAGAGGATTGAACAACTGACGAGTGGGGCCTGGGATGAAAACGGTTCTCCTAAAATGAGGGAAACAATGCTAGAAGAGAAATGAGCATCCTTTTAATGCCTGGAATAAAAATGCTGGAAAAGGGCACTTTTTATTTGATATGGTGTCATTCTCCTTTTTTTTCCATGGATAAAACTCCACGGTGAGCAATCAGAGCAGAAATAGGAAATGCAGGAGTCTTGGATTCCACAGTGGGATTAACTTCCCTTTTCTGCTCTCTTTCAGGACAGGAAAAACCACTGAACTCGCCCCATCTTTGGGACCAAGAGCTTTGGTGCTGGAGTAGGCAAAGCCAGCTAGGGCCCCCCTTGTCCTGCCCATGGTGTGGGTCAGGGACAGGCTCCTCTTCTCCTCTGCGCTGGGATGAACTGCCTAGGGAATGCTATTACTGACAGCCCGGTCCTAGCCCCGGCTACTGGAAATGGGCGGAGGTGAAGAGGCAAGTGCCAGAGTTGCTTGGGGATGATGGAATTGTGGTGTTTGGCTGTGCCCAGAGGGGCAGGTTGGGCATTTCTGTGTGTCTGAGGACCGGTTTGGGTGCTGGGGAGCCCGGGGAGCCGAGCTCTCAGTGCATTCCCAGCTCACCCGGGGGTGGGAGCTGGTGCAGGGCTCTGGTCGGGCTCGGGGCAGGCCCTGGCCCCGGCACAGACACGCTGGGGTGGTTTGGGGCCGCTTGGGGAGCCGTGGGAGGAGAATGAGGGATGGTGCTGGGCAGAGCGATCGGCCTGTGCTCGTGTCAGCGCAGCCGTGCAGGGCACTGGGATCTGGGTAAAACACCGGCTCTCCTGGTGTTCAGGGAAGCAAGGTCTGTATTTATCCATACATATTTATCCCTACATATTTATCCCTATATTTATCCATGGATTATCCATATATGTTTATCCATATACATTTATCCATATTTTTATCCACGTATTTACCCATGAATTTATCCCTATATTTACCCATGTATTTACCCAGGTATTTTATGAACACTCAAGTGCCATATCCATGTATTTTATGAGCACTTCCAGGGTTGGTGACTCCACCACTGCCCTGGGCAGCTGTTCCAGCGCTGGACAACCCTTCCCATGCTGGGCCAGGAGATGGATTCTGGAAATGCAGACTCCGAGGAGCAGGGGATTAAGGCAGCATTGGATTCCTTTATTCTCCCAGAAGGATAAAGGAGATTTATCCCCAGACGAACCAGAGGTGTTCACACTGAGGTCATTAGTGGGATTTCTTCCTTACTCCCACAAATACCCACTGGGGTGACAGAGTTCCCTACAAGGGCGGTGTTGGAAGGAGCTGCTGGAATGTTTTGCTGTTTATTGGGATCCACAGGATGTTTGGTGTCTCTCAGAGCTGTTCCAGGCTTTCCACAGACCCAAACGCTCCTCACACTTCTCCTCAGAGTAGAGAGGTTTCCCAGAGTGCTGGTTTTTAATTTCAGATGCTGGGATAACGACACGGCTTCAGGAGGCAGGAGACTCATTGTGCTGTGCCTCAGTCCAGGCAGGGACAACCCCCAGCTAATAAAAACCTCTTTAAAGCACAAAAAGTCCCATTAAACTGATATTATAAAGGCTGCAAATTGAAGCAGGCCTCAATCAGAAAGCAGCAGAATTTAATTCCCCCCCCTTGCCCATTTGCATGATGATCTCCTTCCTAATTGCCCATCTACGCTTTTCCCACAGAAGTGCTGTCCCGAGGTTGGAGATGGTTCCAGCTTTATGGAGCTTTGATCTTTATCTGGTTTTACTTTTTACAGGGCACAGAACCCGAGAGTGGCAGCTGCTTTCCTCTTGTTCCTCCTGTGGCAGTGAACTGCTCTTCCCAAGGACGGCTGCAGGAATTCTCAGGCAGCATAACGTATGGAATGCCAGGCACGCTACAGAATTCCAGTGGGAGCAGCAGGAACTTCTGTTCTTTACTGGCAGGGCTGTGCCATGAAGGGGAGCTCGGAGATATTGGTCAGCTCAGGGAATGAGCCTGGCTCATGGTAAGGAAATTCACTGTGCAGTTACTTCGGGCCCTTCTCCTCCTTCTCCTCCTTCTCCTCCTTCTCCTCCTTCTCCTCCTTCTCCTCCTTCTCCTTCTCCTTCTCCTTCTCCTTCTCCTTCTCCTTCTCCTTCTCCTTCTCCTTCTCCTTCTCCTTCTCCTTCTCCCTCTCTTCCCAACACCAGTTCCAGACCTCAGTATAATCCATGTTCCCACAGCCTGACCTTGCAGTTTTCCCAGTTTAGCAGCCCCAGCCACACTTGCAGCCTCTCTGTCTGGACTTTGTCTTGCTGAAATCTCCCTTTGTTGATCCTTTGCTGCCTCACCTTTTATCCAGCAATAACGTGCAGTGGGTGGAAGCTTCTCAGAATTCCCTCCCTGTTCCACTGGAAACATTCCCAAGTGGAAGCAGCTGCACTGCCCATCAGCACTTGCCTGCTTTTAGGGGTGGTTGAGGCATGAAGGATGCAACAAATGGAGTTGGCTCCAAGGGGATGAAATGCTCCCCCTGAGGCTGCTCAGAGAGCTGGAGCTGAGGAATCCGGGTGGGAATCACTCCAAGAAAAAGGAAGGAAAAGAGAGCAGAGGAACAGGGATGCAATTCCAACCTCTCCAAGGACTGGGATGGGCACATTCACCATCACCATTTAATCTAGACACGATTTCTTCTTTGCCTCTGGCTGCCAGGAGCAGGATGAGCAGTTTAATGAGTTTAAATAGTGAATAGTTTAATTAGCTGGAAGAGACTGGATCAATAGCTGCTTAAACAAACAACTGGATCCCTGTTTCCAAGCTTGGATGTAGTTTTGGAAGGTTCCTGGCAGTTTGGCAGGGATTAGTGATGCTGAGAATGTGCTTTTTTGTGGGTTTGGGGCTTTTACTCCTGTTCACGTGGCTGCTCTTTTTCTTGTTGAGTGGAAAACAGGAGGGAAAGAGCAACGACGGAAGGAATTCCACTCTTGCTGCTTCAAGGGATGGATCAGGAAGGGAACAGGCTGCAGGGAATTTGGAGTGCAAACTGAGATCTCTCCGATATTTTCGGCTCAGTCAGTCCATCAGTGCTTGGTAGCTGTTTAGGCCACGTGCAAGGTGAATGATGGTGCACATGGCAGAGCTGCTGGTGGCTCCTTCCCCTGCCCGGCTGTCAGTCACCCTGCAGGGTGCTGGAGCAGCGTGCCAGAGGCCGTGGATCCTATGGATCCCATGGATCCCAGGGGCGTGATCAGGAGCCTGGGCCTGCTGGCCACTCCTTGCTCTCTCTTACCCTGATTTTTCAGCTCTGCAGCGAATCCAGCTTGAGTTTTTCAACCCCCTAGAAACCCAGGGACCTTTCATGTCTGTTCTCAGATCTGGGATTTAAATCCAGCCCTTATCAAAGCACCCCGTGACCAGGCAGGCCCTGAATCCCAGCAGGGATCTGATAAAGAGGGACCTGACATCCTAAAGAAACCCTTTGAAATCCTGCTGGGATTGATTTGTATCCATAATGGAGCCCCGAGCTCTCTGCCAGGGAGAGATGAAGCTGCTCCTTTGCTTTATTATCCTCAGGCCCATCCCAGCTTTGAGGGAAATTCAGTCCCTCTTCAAGCCCCAAAATCATGGAAAAGCTCCTTTGTATCCTCTCCACAGCCCCTACGTGGATTAATCAACTTTTTATTTGATATGGTGTCATTCTCCTTTTTTTTCCATGGCTAAAACTCCACGGTGAGCAATCAGAGCAGAAATAGGAAATGCAGGAGTCTTGGATTCCACAGTGGGATTAACTTCCCTTTTCTGCTCTCTTTCAGGACAGGAAAAACCACTGAACTCGCCCCATCTTTGGGACCAAGAGCTTTGGTGCTGGAGTAGGCAAAGCCAGCTAGGGCCCCCCTTGTCCTGCCCATGGTGTGGGTCAGGGACAGGCTCCTCTTCTCCTCTGTGCTGGGATGAACTGCCTAGGGAATGCTATTACTGACAGCCCGGTCCTAGCCCCGGCTAGGGGCGGAAATGGGCGGAGGTGAAGAGGCAAGTGCCAGAGTTGCTTGGGGATGATGGAATTGTGGTGTTTGGCTGTGCCCAGAGGGGCAGGTTGGGCATTTCTGTGTGTCTGAGGACCGGTTTGGGTGCTGGGGAGCCCGGGGAGCCGAGCTCTCAGTGCATTCCCAGCTCACCCGGGGGTGGGAGCTGGTGCAGGGCTGGGTGACAGCCTCTGGTCGGGCTCGGGGCAGGCCCTGGCCCCGGCACAGACACGCTGGGGTGCTTTGGGGCCGCTTGGGGAGCAATGGGAAGAAAATGAGGGATGGTGCTGGGCAGAGCGATCGGCCTGTGCTCGTGTCAGCGCAGCCGTGCAGGGCACTGGGATCTGGGTAAAACACCGGCTCTCCTGGTGTTCAGGGATGCAAGGTCTGAGGGACCGGATTTACTTGGGGTTTTCCAGGACAGCAGGAAGAAGAGGAAATGTGGTGCCAGAGGTGCGTCCCATCAGGTTGCAGTTCCCTCTTTCCCATTTCCATTTCCTCCTCAGTGCGGGTGTCCCCTGCAGCCCATGAGCACGTGGCCGGTGACAACTCCCTGTCTGTGGAGGGATTCCTTATGGAACAAGGGCAGATGACACTTGTGTGAGGCTTACGACTGTTAGAATTAGACCAGGATGGGTTTAAGGAAAACTAGAATCGTGTGTTAATCTTACTGGTCAATGAACAAATGGAATCCACACTTCTGTAAGAAAAAATAGAGTGTATGGAGCATATAGAAGAAGCTGGTTTTGCCTGCTGCTGCTGCTTGGCTGTATCATGTAACCCCATTCGAACTCTGCCTTCAAGACAGCTGTGAGACCGTGAAATAAAGAACTTAGCAGAACAGCAGCCTCCTCTGCTCTTTCACCCTGGTCCGAGAAGGAGGGGTACCCTGTCAAAGGCTCAACACTTGCCTTTCTGACTTTGTTTCTAAATTTCTACCTTTCTAATTTTGTTTGTTTCTAATTTTTTTGTTTGTTTGTTTCTAACTTTGTTTGTTTTCAACTTTCTCCCTTTAGAAATTTGTTTGTTTCTTGTATTTTACCTCTTTGTTTGTTTCTAAATTTCTGCCGTTGTAACTTTGTTTCTAACTTTCTACTTTTAAAATTTCATTTGTTTTTAACTTTTTACCATTCCTCCCAGCGAGGGCTGTGTGCAGAATACTAAAACCTGTTAAGTTCTTCACTTTTACGTCTATAGGCAAATGCTACTGATTTAGATGTAAATTCATTTTGAAATAAGCCAGCCCTCTCTGTCTACTCTGTCGCATACAGCAATATAAGAAGCTGGGAATAGAGATCCGCAGGTGTTGAGAATAAGGAGCCGGCGTTTTTCTGTAGGAAGGAAAGCAGCAAGCGCCTGGCCCCAGGAGCCGAGACGCTCGGGCTGCAGGAGCTGCAGAGCGCCCGGAGCCGGCTTTTCCCTGTGCTCTGTGCCTGCCCCCGGGCTGAGCTGGGCGGCGCTGCTGCCGCCTGGTGGCGAGAGCGCGGCACTGCCGCCCCCGACACGGCGCCCCGGCGCTGCTGCCGCCCGGTGCCGGCTGAGCCGAGAGGGCGGCGGCCTCGGTGGCTGCCGAGCGTGGCAAGGAGCGGGAGCGAGCGGGGCCGGGTCTGTCAGCGGAGGGGAGGGGCGAAGGGCGGTTCGGAGCGCCAAGGGACACGGCCGTGCACGAGCGGGGCCACAGCTATGGAAAGGGCCGGGCGCCGTGCGGGGCGGTGACCGCGGGGAATGACAGCGCGGGGGGCGGCCCGGCGGGGCCGGTTTTGCCGGGCAGCAGAGGCGCGGTCGCAGCGCGACCCGGGCGGGAGGCACCGGGCGGGCACGGTCGGAATAGAGCCGCCCGCGTGTCGCTCTCAAGGAGGCGGCTCGGAAAGGAAGGCGCAGTTCCGCGCTCTCGGGACGGCGTTAAGTGACGTTTTTATTAGAATAGTATAGTTTTTATTTTATTTTATTATTTTATTATCTGCCAGGACCTTGCAGAGGGTGGTTTACACTTCCGCCACACTCAAGATGGCGGACGCAGTAGGCCCCCTGCGAGAGGTGTCCCTGCCGATGCCTGCCGCCGGTCGCGGAGCCGTCGGCCGCCTCCGGCGCGGCTGACCCCGCCAGCCGTGTCCTCGCACCGGGAAGCACGGCGGAAAATCGCGCGGAAAGCGCGGGGCCGGCGTCGGAGTCCGGGCCGGATTCAGGCAGCCGACTAGACAGAAGCCCTTGTGAGGGGCGGCGGGGGCCCTAAGTGTACCACACTAAAGATGGCGGCTCGACCGGAAGTGGCTTCTGCCAGCACCCAAGATGGCGGCGAAGGGCGGAAGTGTCGTCACTGCCACACTAAAGATGGCGGTCGTGTGCACTGTTTTCTGACCTTCTCAATATGGCGGAAGGGAAGGCCCCCCCCCCCCCCCCCAAGCTGCGTCTATTCGGCTGCCTGAACGCGACGCCGACGCCGACGTCAGCCCAGCGCTTGCGCGCAATTTTCTGAGGCGTTTCCCGCTACGCGGACACCGACTGTGGGGTCAGCGGCGCCTGGGGCAGGCGGGAGCATTCAGGCAGTCGAATAGACGGAGCGGGGGGGGGGGGGGGGGGGGGGGTCCTTCCGGCCGCCATCTTGAGAAGGTCGAATAGCCACATCGGTGCCGTATCGGTGACTTCCGCCCTTCTTCGCCAGGAGCGCCAATGGCGGGGAGCCCGGGGAGCAGCGCTGCCGGGCCGGGGGCACCGGGGCGGGTGCTCCGGGCTCGGAGGTGAGCGGGGAACGGGGACAGCCCCGAGCGGACGGTGGGGGCCGCGGGGGATCGGTATTCCGGCCCAGGGATGAGTGTTCCGGCACAGGGGTGGCTGTCCCGGCACAGGGATGCGTTCCTGGACTGTCTAATAATATTATTTAACGATCGTGCAAGGAGATCTGTATAAAAAAATCCTCCGTGGTCATCCTTCTCCCACAGCCCCGCTGTGTTTTCAGGATCTTGGGGGAAGAGTTTGGGTCTGAACAAGGCTCTCGGGCACAGGGTGGGATTCTTGGGGTGCAGGGCCAGGATTTGGACTCGATGCTCCCTGTGGGTCCCTTGCAGCCCAGGAAATGCTGCGATCCTGTGCCTCTGAGGGTGAAATAAAGGGCAGCGGTGGGGTTTGTGCCCGCTGTATTCACGGCCCCGCCGGCTCAGGGCGGGTTAAAGGCGCAGCTGCCCCGAGACAGCGGGACCGGCCGGGGCTGCTCGCTCCCGGTGCTGCCGCCTCGTGGGGAGAGCCCGGCACTGCAGCCCGCGCAGGCGCTGGACCACGGGATGGGCGTGGAACAGCAGCGCAGGGGATGCTGAGGCAGCCCAGGGAATGCTGCGGTCCCAGGGAAGGCTGAGGCGTCCCCTGCCCGGGGCACTCGGCAGCAAACCCCTGATGTTGAGCAGAAAAAGGAAAGTTCTGGGTTAGTGGGAGGAGGTTTCTGGAATGGAGCTGGGACAGGTGCTGATCCACGCATGGAATCACGGGCTGGTTTGGCTTGGAAGGGACCACCAGGATCATTTACACTCTGTTTGTTGTCTGATTGCACAGCGAAGAACATCCAGAACTGCCACCTCACCCTCACGGACAGCAGGAATGTCTTCCATAGCTCTTGTTTTGGAATGGGAATGGCTGTTGGGAGCTCTGGCAGGACCAGGTAAGAAGAGAAATGGGATCATTGTGGCTGCTGCTGGAGGTGGTTTTCTGCTTTCCGGCTGTTCTTCTCATTGATCCTTTCACAGCAGTGTTCTAGGGCACATTTGAGGGTAATTCCAGGAATTTGAAACCAGATGAAAACTGGTGGGGCAAAAATGTGAACACAATCCATTTCTGGTAGTTCCAAGCTTCTCCCACAACACCGTTCCAGGGGAAAGCTGATAAAAGGGTAAAGATGCAGAGGAACAAGTGCTGTAAAGCCCCCTGGCGCTCTGAGAGAGCAAACCTTCCAGTAGTCCCAGCAGATCTCTTGGAGAAAGTGTGGGATCGCAAGGTTTTCCAGGAAAGCAAAACAAGGGTGGAGATGAGGGAATAGGCTTCCAGTTCTTCCTTTAGCTGAAAGCCTGGGGGAATTGAGAGGGGCCACAAGAACTGTTTGTGTAGGCAAATGGGAGTTTGGGGTCTGAATCTGAGTTTCCCTCTGGGGCATTTTTGAGGGAAAAGCTGAGGTGCTGTTTAAGGGAGAGAATGGACATTTTTGGGGTGGAAAAAGTTGAATCAATATTGTAGAGGAAGTAAAACGCTGGGGGTAAAAGTGGATGCAATGTGGAGGGGACAGATTGAATATTTTGGAGGCAAAATGGGGAACTGAGTAGTGGAGAGATGGGGAACATTTTGGAGGCAACACTTGACAAACTCTCTGGGGTGGAGAACGACCACATTGAGGGAAAAATGAGGTGATGAGCAGTGGGCACGTAGGGAAGGTCGTGGGGGTAAATCTTGAGAAAAGCCCCGTGGTATTCAAGAAATCCTTGGTAGCAGGACTGAGGAATTCAGTGGTGGAAAAATAGGGGAATTTTGCGGGGGTAAAACTTTAAAAGATCTAAGAGTTGAGAGTGTGTGTTTTTAGGTAGAAAGGATGTCTTGTTGAAGTTGGGCGTCTGGATTGTGGCATTTATGGATCCAGAAAGTAGAAGATAAAGGAGACTCCCAAAGCCTCGGTAGCTGTGTTAAGAAATCCGTCCCAGGGAAGAAAGGTACCTAAACCTCCTAGAAGTAGGGACTAATTAGCATGGGAAGGGGAAAACCCACCCCCAGTGGGAGAGAGCACGCCGGGTAAGGGAAGAGAAGGATGCCCTTAAGAAGAAGTAGGGAAGGTGAATTTCTCGGCTTGCTGAAATGTATCAAAAAGTTTGGAATCTGGGTCTGTGTGGAGGCCGGGATTTTCTCAGCCATATGCAGAGCCCAGCACTAGGAATAAAGGAATTCCAGGCTTTACAACGCCAAAAATGCAGTACCAGAGAGTTCTGTTATCCCGAGGACTTGGGGGATACTTGGCAAAAATTTCCGGGGGCCCAGGCTGGACCGAGCTTTTAACGCTCCCCGGATTCACGGGATCGGGGATTCCAGCGTGCCCTGCACGGGTTTTTTCAGGGAAGTCCCAAATCCTTCGTGTGAGCACGAAGCAGAATCCCCTGGGAGCTGTGAAGGCAACAGGATATTTCTTGGGAATTTTGAAGGGTTGGGTGAGTCCTCAGTGTTAGGTTGGAATGAACGCAAATTGTCCGGGAGTTGCTGGTTTGGGGATGGCCGGGTCTGGGTTTGGATTTGTGGGCACCGAGTGTTCCTTGTGTCAGCTTTAGGTCTTCTGGATTGGTAGGAATTGTCAGAGAAAAGAGAAGGCAATTGAAATGCGGAGCTCCATTCCCGGAGAAATGGTCAGGATGGGAGCGGGAAGGCTGTGGAGCTGCTGGGAGCTCGTGGAGAACGAAAGGATCTGAGGCCTGGAGGCAAAAGCTGTGGAACAAAGCCTGAAAAGGGTGTGGGGTGGGGCGGGAGGGGGAGGAGGGCACCGTGGTGGGGGGAAAGAGGGAAAGGATCCCTGCTCCGGGAATCCAGCAGGGACCAGGAGAGGATCATTTTCCATCCACTGCTCTCAGTGGAATCCTAATAAGGACGGTGGAAGGGAAGTGATTCGTTTGTTCTTAGGTTTGGAATGAAAGGTGCTCTTGCAGAGGGGACTATTGACCTGTTAAAAATCTGTTGGATACAGGAAAAGAGGGAGGAAGCAAGCAGCTGGGGAATGAAGGGGTGGATTTTTTGGTGGATACAGGGAAAGACACGGGAAGGGGCTCTCAAGTAGAATACACCTCACGGGCAGCACCAGGAGAAGCCTCAAGTGCTCTTTTTTTCCAAGCTCTGACATTCCAGAGGAGTAAGCAGTGGTCAGCCCATCACTTTCTGTATTCCTTGGATGCCCAGTGCTTTGTTGGGAAGAGATAATATTTGGAAATGAACAAATCCGGGGATGTAATTTCCTGATAGTAAAGCCCCAGAGAGCCTGGTTTTGATATCCTTCCAGCACCCAAACGCAGCAGAGGGAATCCTGGCGGAGCTGGAAAACGCTGTCGCTCCGTCGGTGGAATTCCTGGGAACTGGAAAGCAGCAGAAGCAGCAAGAACAGAGTTGGAAGCAGGCTCCAGCCGGGTAAGGCAGACACCAAATCCTTTGGAACTGGGCAGGGGTGGGAAGAATGAATTCTTACATTTGTAGCCCAGGGATTCCTGAGCAGGATCCCGGCAGGGAAGACTGCAGGGATCAGGCTGGGGCCTGATCGCAGCTGGGGGCAGCGAGCCTTGGAATTGGCTGAAGGGAAGAAAGAGGGATCCTTTGAGCACAAGGATCAGGTGTCAAATGCGGAGATGGCATCAGACAATTCCTCGGGAGGGTTTAGTTCCTGGGCCAAATCGATCTGCTGCCTTGTGAAGGAGCTCAGAGACCTGGGAAGAGCCCAAGCAACGCAGGGAATGCACCGGCAGATAAAAGTGCCGGGGAACGGTGGGGAAAAGCATCCGAACAGGGGGCCTCGTTTTGTACAGGGACGGTACAAAAAATTGTCCGAAAGAATAGGAATGGAATGGGATTTTACGTATTCCTCGGAGGCCACAATCCAGTGGGAAGGCTGAGAGAAAGAAACAAGGCCTAAAAAGGCAGATGAGCCAAATCTGCCCAAAGCCTCCAATGGCCACATTCCCTGGCATTGCTGAGGACTTCAGCCAAGCTCCAAGCAAAAGGTGAGCCCCTGATTTTGGTGCCAAGGGAAACTCCAAGTTAAGAATGATCCAAATATGAAGCGCTTCTCACAAAACTCAGCTTTGCAAACCTTTCTTTGGGCTAAAAAAGAAAAGATGGGAATGCCCTTGGCAGAAAAGCAGCTGTGAGGCACAGCAGGCTTCAAATGCCTGTCAGCAGGAGCTCCAGGAGAAACGGCTGCTGGCTCCAGGCATCCTGGGCTTTCCAGGCAGGTTTTGTAGCGGATTGCAAGGCAGTTTTCCTGCCTCTGGGGGGTGGCACCTGCATCCCGCTGGAAAGGGAAAATGTGGAGAGAGGGGCAAGCGGGAAGACGGTTGCTGATGTGTGTCCTTGGATCGCAGTTCCTCCCGGTGAGTCTGTGCTGCTGGAAGTTTGAAGGAGATCAGTCCTGGAGTACGTGTGGGTTCACCTGTGGGGTTTGGGAGCGACGCTGGCCATGAAATTCCAGGGATGTTCCCTTTGCTGGAGTGAGAAGCAGTGGAAGCACTTTGCTGTCTGCTTCTTCATCGCCTGCGCCTCGGTCCCCTGGGGCTCCAGGTAATCCCCTCTCACCTTTGCTTTTCCAAGGGTCTCTAAATGAGGGCTTGAGCTTTGGTGTAGCTCCCTTTACAGGGAAGATCTGTTCCAGGAAAGGTCTCCTGGTCTGGACCGATGGCGTTGCAGGAAGAGCAGGAAACCCCGCAGCTCCTGTGGCTCCCTCATCCGATTTGCCTGCAGGCAGCAGCAAGGATCATTCCCAAGTGTCATGCCCTGGCTCCGTGACTCGGTGAGGTTGTGTTCCCCCAAAGGCCAGGGGCCGCTTTGTTTTGCGGCTCACGAAAGTCCAGCTCGGTGGTGCTGGGTTTGGTTTTTGTGTGTAATGAAGGCACTAAAAAATTCCCCTCCTTCACTGGCACAGCCCTGGAGTGGGAGCAGATTCCCCTTATCCCGCAGTTATCCCGCTCCTGCCCTGGATCCCTGCGGTGCCGTGTGTTCTCCAAGCTCACAGCACTGCTGGCTCTAAACAAGAAAAACAATCCCTGTTCCTTCTCTTCTCCGTCCTTGATGTTCCCAGGCCCTGCATCTCCCTGGCTATTCCCTGTGGGAGTCTTCATCTCCATCCCACCTTATCCCGATCAGGTAAGGGTCTGAGATGTGTTTAGCAGCAAATGCATTCCTGTGAAGAAAGCCAAGAGCAAAGAGCATCCAGATGCAGAGAAGTCTTTAGAAAAGCGTTCCAGACGTGCAAATGAGGGATGTGTCTTCCTGCATCTCCTGTTGTTTTTCTCTGTCACGTTTTGGAAGGGTTTCTCTCAGTGATTTCCTGCAGTCCAGGTGCGTCCCTTCTTTTGTCCAAATCCAGTGCCAGAGGATCGAACAACTGACGAGTGGGGCCTGGGATGAAAACGGTTCTCCTAAAATGAGGGAAACAATGCTAGAAGAGAAATGAGCATCCTTTTAATGCCTGGAATAAAAATGCTGGAAAAGGGCACTTTTTATTTGCTATGGTGTCATTCTCCTTTTTTTTTCCATAGCTAAAACTCCACGGTGAGCAATCAGAGCAGAAATAGGAAATGCAGGAGTCTTGGATTCCACAGTGGGATTAACTTCCCTTTTCTGCTCTCTTTCAGGACAGGAAAAACCACTGAACTCACCCCATCTTTGGGACCAAGAGCTTTGGTGCTGGAGTAGGCAAAGCCAGCTAGGGCCCCCCTTGTCCTGCCCATGGTGTGGGTCAGGGACAGGCTCCTCTTCTCCTCTGTGCTGGGATGAACTGCCTAGGGAATGCTATTACTGACAGCCCGGTCCTAGCCCCGGCTACTGGAAATGGGCGGAGGTGAAGAGGCAAGTGCCAGAGTTGCTTGGGGATGATGGAATTGTGGTGTTTGGCTGTGCCCAGAGGGGCAGGTTGGGCATTTCTGTGTGTCTGAGGACCGGTTTGGGTGCTGGGGAGCCCGGGGAGCCGAGCTCTCAGTGCATTCCCAGCTCACCCGGGGGTGGGAGCTGGTGCAGGGCTCTGGTCGGGCTCGGGGCAGGCCCTGGCCCCGGCACAGACACGCTGGGGTGCTTTGGGGCCGCTTGGGGAGCCGTGGGAGGAGAATGAGGGATGGTGCTGGGCAGAGCGATCGGCCTGTGCTCGTGTCAGCGCAGCCGTGCAGGGCACTGGGATCTGGGTAAAACACCGGCTCTCCTGGTGTTCAGGGAAGCAAGGTCTGTATTTATCCATACATATTTATCCCTACATATTTATCCCTATATTTATCCATGGATTATCCATATATGTTTATCCATATACATTTATCCATATTTTTATCCACGTATTTACCCATGAATTTATCCCTATATTTACCCATGTATTTACCCAGGTATTTTATGAACACTCAAGTGCCATATCCATGTATTTTATGAGCACTTCCAGGGTTGGTGACTCCACCACTGCCCTGGGCAGCTGTTCCAGTGCTGGACAACCCTCCCCATGCTGGGCCAGGAGATGGATTCTGGAAATGCAGACTCTGAGGAGCAGGGGATTAAGGCAGCATTGGATTCCTTTATTCTCCCAGAAGGATAAAGGAGATTTATCCCCAGACGAACCAGAGGTGATCACACTGAGGTCATTAGTGGGATTTCTTCCTTACTCCCACAAATACCCACTGGGGTGACAGACTTCCCTACAAGGGCGGTGTTGGAAGGAGCTGCTGGAATGTTTTGCTGTTTATTGGGATCCACAGGATGTTTGGTGTCTCTCAGAGCTGTTCCAGGCTTTCCACAGACCCAAACGCTCCTCACACTTCTCCTCAGAGTAGAGAGGTTTCCCAGAGTGCTGGTTTTTAATTTCAGATGCTGGGATAACGACACGGCTTCAGGAGGCAGGAGACTCATTGTGCTGTGCCTCAGTCCAGGCAGGGACAACCCCCAGCTAATAAAAACCTCTTTAAAGCACAAAAAGTCCCATTAAACTGATATTATAAAGGCTGCAAATTGAAGCAGGCCTCAATCAGAAAGCAGCAGAATTTAATTCCCCCCCCTTGCCCATTTGCATGATGATCTCCTTCCTAATTGCCCATCTACGCTTTTCCCACAGAAGTGCTGTCCCGAGGTTGGAGATGGTTCCAGCTTTATGGAGCTTTGATCTTTATCTGGTTTTACTTTTTACAGGGCACAGAACCCGAGAGTGGCAGCTGCTTTCCTCTTGTTCCTCCTGTGGCAGTGAACTGCTCTTCCCGAGGACGGCTGCAGGAATTCTCAGGCAGCATAACGTATGGAATGCCAGGCACGCTACAGAATTCCAGTGGGAGCAGCAGGAACTTCTGTTCTTTACTGGCAGGGCTGTGCCATGAAGGGGAGCTCGGAGATATTGGTCAGCTCAGGGAATGAGCCTGGCTCATGGTAAGGAAATTCACTGTGCAGTTACTTCGGGCCCTTCTCCTCCTTCTCCTCCTTCTCCTCCTTCTCCTCCTTCTCCTCCTCCTTCTCCTTCTCCTTCTCCTTCTCCTTCTCCTTCTCCTCCTCCTTCTCCTTCTCCTTCTCCTTCTCCTTCTCCTTCTCCTTCTCCTTCTCCTTCTCCTTCTCCTTCTCCTTCTCCCTCTCTTCCCAACACCAGTTCCAGACCTCAGTATAATCCATGTTCCCACAGCCTGACCTTGCAGTTTTCCCAGTTTAGCAGCCCCAGCCACACTTGCAGCCTCTCTGTCTGGACTTTGTCTTGCTGAAATCTCTTTTTGTTGATCCTTTGCTGCCTCACCTTTTATCCAGCAATAACGTGCAGTGGGTGGAAGCTTCTCAGAATTCCCTCCCTGTTCCACTGGAAACATTCCCAAGTGGAAGCAGCTGCACTGCCCATCAGCACTTGCCTGCTTTTAGGGGTGGTTGAGGCATGAAGGATGCAACAAATGGAGTTGGCTCCAAGGGGATGAAATGCTCCCCCTGAGGCTGCTCAGAGAGCTGGAGCTGAGGAATCCGGGTGGGAATCACTCCAAGAAAAAGGAAGGAAAAGAGAGCAGAGGAACAGGGATGCAATTCCAACCTCTCCAAGGACTGGGATGGGCACATTCACCAACACCATTTAATCTAGACACGATTTCTTCTTTGCCTCTGGCTGCCAGGAGCAGGATGAGCAGTTTAATGAGTTTAAATAGTGAATAGTTTAATTAGCTGGAAGAGACTGGATCAATAGCTGCTTAAACAAACAACTGGATCCCTGTTTCCAAGCTTGGATGTAGTTTTGGAAGGTTCCTGGCAGTTTGGCAGGGATTAGTGATGCTGAGAATGTGCTTTTTTGTGGGTTTGGGGCTTTTACTCCTGTTCACGTGGCTGCTCTTTTTCTTGTTGAGTGGAAAACAGGAGGGAAAGAGCAACGACGGAAGGAATTCCACTCTTGCTGCTTCAAGGGATGGATCAGGAAGGGAACAGGCTGCAGGGAATTTGGAGTGCAAACTGAGATCTCTCCGATATTTTCGGCTCAGTCAGTCCATCAGTGCTTGGTAGCTGTTTAGGCCACGTGCAAGGTGAATGATGGTGCACATGGCAGAGCTGCTGGTGGCTCCTTCC
The DNA here is from genome assembly GCF_965178545.1 of Coloeus monedula. Taxonomy (NCBI): domain Eukaryota; kingdom Metazoa; phylum Chordata; class Aves; order Passeriformes; family Corvidae; genus Coloeus; species Coloeus monedula. The sequence goes on along the minus strand of NW_028120713.1, from coordinate 20,154 downwards.
CCTGCCCGGCTGTCAGTCACCCTGCAGGGTGCTGGAGCAGCGTGCCAGAGGCCGTGGATCCTATGGATCCCATGGATCCCAGGGGCGTGATCAGGAGCCTGGGCCTGCTGGCCACTCCTTGCTCTCTCTTACCCTGATTTTTCAGCTCTGCAGCGAATCCAGCTTGAGTTTTTCAACCCCCTAGAAACCCAGGGACCTTTCATGTCTGTTCTCAGATCTGGGATTTAAATCCAGCCCTTATCAAAGCACCCCGTGACCAGGCAGGCCCTGAATCCCAGCAGGGATCTGATAAAGAGGGACCTGACATCCTAAAGAAACCCTTTGAAATCCTGCTGGGATTGATTTGTATCCATAATGGAGCCCCGAGCTCTCTGCCAGGGAGAGATGAAGCTGCTCCTTTGCTTTATTATCCTCAGGCCCATCCCAGCTTTGAGGGAAATTCAGTCCCTCTTCAAGCCCCAAAATCATGGAAAAGCTCCTTTGTATCCTCTCCACAGCCCCTACGTGGATTAATCAACTTTTTATTTGATATGGTGTCATTCTCCTTTTTTTTCCATGGCTAAAACTCCACGGTGAGCAATCAGAGCAGAAATAGGAAATGCAGGAGTCTTGGATTCCACAGTGGGATTAACTTCCCTTTTCTGCTCTCTTTCAGGACAGGAAAAACCACTGAACTCGCCCCATCTTTGGGACCAAGAGCTTTGGTGCTGGAGTAGGCAAAGCCAGCTAGGGCCCCCCTTGTCCTGCCCATGGTGTGGGTCAGGGACAGGCTCCTCTTCTCCTCTGTGCTGGGATGAACTGCCTAGGGAATGCTATTACTGACAGCCCGGTCCTAGCCCCGGCTACTGGAAATGGGCGGAGGTGAAGAGGCAAGTGCCAGAGTTGCTTGGGGATGATGGAATTGTGGTGTTTGGCTGTGCCCAGAGGGGCAGGTTGGGCATTTCTGTGTGTCTGAGGACCGGTTTGGGTGCTGGGGAGCCCGGGGAGCCGAGCTCTCAGTGCATTCCCAGCTCACCCGGGGGTGGGAGCTGGTGCAGGGCTGGGTGACAGCCTCTGGTCGGGCTCGGGGCAGGCCCTGGCCCCGGCACAGACACGCTGGGGTGCTTTGGGGCCGCTTGGGGAGCAATGGGAAGAAAATGAGGGATGGTGCTGGGCAGAGCGATCGGCCTGTGCTCGTGTCAGCGCAGCCGTGCAGGGCACTGGGATCTGGGTAAAACACCGGCTCTCCTGGTGTTCAGGGATGCAAGGTCTGAGGGACCGGATTTACTTGGGGTTTTCCAGGACAGCAGGAAGAAGAGGAAATGTGGTGCCAGAGGTGCGTCCCATCAGGTTGCAGTTCCCTCTTTCCCATTTCCATTTCCTCCTCAGTGCGGGTGTCCCCTGCAGCCCATGAGCACGTGGCCGGTGACAACTCCCTGTCTGTGGAGGGATTCCTTATGGAACAAGGGCAGATGACACTTGTGTGAGGCTTACGACTGTTAGAATTAGACCAGGATGGGTTTAAGGAAAACTAGAATCGTGTGTTAATCTTACTGGTCAATGAACAAATGGAATCCACACTTCTGTAAGAAAAAATAGAGTGTATGGAGCATATAGAAGAAGCTGGTTTTGCCTGCTGCTGCTGCTTGGCTGTATCATGTAACCCCATTCGAACTCTGCCTTCAAGACAGCTGTGAGACCGTGAAATAAAGAACTTAGCAGAACAGCAGCCTCCTCTGCTCTTTCACCCTGGTCCGAGAAGGAGGGGTACCCTGTCAAAGGCTCAACACTTGCCTTTCTGACTTTGTTTCTAAATTTCTACCTTTCTAATTTTGTTTGTTTCTAATTTTTTTGTTTGTTTGTTTCTAACTTTGTTTGTTTTCAACTTTCTCCCTTTAGAAATTTGTTTGTTTCTTGTATTTTACCTCTTTGTTTGTTTCTAAATTTCTGCCGTTGTAACTTTGTTTCTAACTTTCTACTTTTAAAATTTCATTTGTTTTTAACTTTTTACCATTCCTCCCAGCGAGGGCTGTGTGCAGAATACTAAAACCTGTTAAGTTCTTCACTTTTACGTCTATAGGCAAATGCTACTGATTTAGATGTAAATTCATTTTGAAATAAGCCAGCCCTCTCTGTCTACTCTGTCGCATACAGCAATATAAGAAGCTGGGAATAGAGATCCGCAGGTGTTGAGAATAAGGAGCCGGCGTTTTTCTGTAGGAAGGAAAGCAGCAAGCGCCTGGCCCCAGGAGCCGAGACGCTCGGGCTGCAGGAGCTGCAGAGCGCCCGGAGCCGGCTTTTCCCTGTGCTCTGTGCCTGCCCCCGGGCTGAGCTGGGCGGCGCTGCTGCCGCCTGGTGGCGAGAGCGCGGCACTGCCGCCCCCGACACGGCGCCCCGGCGCTGCTGCCGCCCGGTGCCGGCTGAGCCGAGAGGGCGGCGGCCTCGGTGGCTGCCGAGCGTGGCAAGGAGCGGGAGCGAGCGGGGCCGGGTCTGTCAGCGGAGGGGAGGGGCGAAGGGCGGTTCGGAGCGCCAAGGGACACGGCCGTGCACGAGTGGGGCCACAGCTATGGAAAGGGCCGGGCGCCGTGCGGGGCGGTGACCGCGGGGAATGACAGCGCGGGGGGCGGCCCGGCGGGGCCGGTTTTGCCGGGCAGCAGAGGCGCGGTCGCAGCGCGACCCGGGCGGGAGGCACCGGGCGGGCACGGTCGGAATAGAGCCGCCCGCGTGTCGCTCTCAAGGAGGCGGCTCGGAAAGGAAGGCGCAGTTCCGCGCTCTCGGGACGGCGTTAAGTGACGTTTTTATTAGAATAGTATAGTTTTTATTTTATTTTATTATTTTATTATCTGCCAGGACCTTGCAGAGGGTGGTTTACACTTCCGCCACACTCAAGATGGCGGACGCAGTAGGCCCCCTGCGAGAGGTGTCCCTGCCGATGCCTGCCGCCGGTCGCGGAGCCGTCGGCCGCCTCCGGCGCGGCTGACCCCGCCAGCCGTGTCCTCGCACCGGGAAGCACGGCGGAAAATCGCGCGGAAAGCGCGGGGCCGGCGTCGGAGTCCGGGCCGGATTCAGGCAGCCGACTAGACAGAAGCCCTTGTGAGGGGCGGCGGGGGCCCTAAGTGTACCACACTAAAGATGGCGGCTCGACCGGAAGTGGCTTCTGCCAGCACCCAAGATGGCGGCGAAGGGCGGAAGTGTCGTCACTGCCACACTAAAGATGGCGGTCGTGTGCACTGTTTTCTGACCTTCTCAATATGGCGGCAGGGAAGGCCCCCCCCCCCAAGCTGCGTCTATTCGGCTGCCTGAACGCGACGCCGACGCCGACGCCGACGCCAGCCCAGCGCTTGCGCGCAATTTTCTGAGGCGTTTCCCGCTACGCGGACACCGACTGTGGGGTCAGCGGCGCCTGGGGCAGGCGGGAGCATTCAGGCAGTCGAATAGACGGACCGGGGGGGGGGGGGGGTCCTTCCGGCCGCCATCTTGAGAAGGTCGAATAGCCACATCGGTGCGGTACCGGTGACTTCCGCCCTTCTTCGCCAGGAGCGCCAATGGCGGGGAGCCCGGGGAGCAGCGCTGCCGGGCCGGGGGCACCGGGGCGGGTGCTCCGGGCTCGGAGGTGAGCGGGGAACGGGGACAGCCCCGAGCGGACGGTGGGGGCCGCGGGGGATCGGTATTCCGGCCCAGGGATGAGTGTTCCGGCACAGGGGTGGCTGTCCCGGCACAGGGATGCGTTCCTGGACTGTCTAATAATATTATTTAACGATCGTGCAAGGAGATCTGTATAAAAAAATCCTCCGTGGTCATCCTTCTCCCACAGCCCCGCTGTGTTTTCAGGATCTTGGGGGAAGAGTTTGGGTCTGAACAAGGCTCTCGGGCACAGGGTGGGATTCTTGGGGTGCAGGGCCAGGATTTGGACTCGATGCTCCCTGTGGGTCCCTTGCAGCCCAGGAAATGCTGCGATCCTGTGCCTCTGAGGGTGAAATAAAGGGGAGCGGTGGGGTTTGTGCCCGCTGTATTCACGGCCCCGCCGGCTCAGGGCGGGTTAAAGGCGCAGCTGCCCCGAGACAGCGGGACCGGCCGGGGCTGCTCGCTCCCGGTGCTGCCGCCTCGTGGGGAGAGCCCGGCACTGCAGCCCGCGCAGGCGCTGGACCACGGGATGGGCGTGGAACAGCAGCGCAGGGGATGCTGAGGCAGCCCAGGGAATGCTGCGGTCCCAGGGAAGGCTGAGGCGTCCCCTGCCCGGGGCACTCGGCAGCAAACCCCTGATGTTGAGCAGAAAAAGGAAAGTTCTGGGTTAGTGGGAGGAGGTTTCTGGAATGGAGCTGGGACAGGTGCTGATCCACGCATGGAATCACGGGCTGGTTTGGCTTGGAAGGGACCACCAGGATCATTTACACTCTGTTTGTTGTCTGATTGCACAGCGAAGAACATCCAGAACTGCCACCTCACCCTCACGGACAGCAGGAATGTCTTCCATAGCTCTTGTTTTGGAATGGGAATGGCTGTTGGGAGCTCTGGCAGGACCAGGTAAGAAGAGAAATGGGATCATTGTGGCTGCTGCTGGAGGTGGTTTTCTGCTTTCCGGCTGTTCTTCTCATTGATCCTTTCACAGCAGTGTTCTAGGGCACATTTGAGGGTAATTCCAGGAATTTGAAACCAGATGAAAACTGGTGGGGCAAAAATGTGAACACAATCCATTTCTGGTAGTTCCAAGCTTCTCCCACAACACCGTTCCAGGGGAAAGCTGATAAAAGGGTAAAGATGCAGAGGAACAAGTGCTGTAAAGCCCCCTGGCGCTCTGAGAGAGCAAACCTTCCAGTAGTCCCAGCAGATCTCTTGGAGAAAGTGTGGGATCGCAAGGTTTTCCAGGAAAGCAAAACAAGGGTGGAGATGAGGGAATAGGCTTCCAGTTCTTCCTTTAGCTGAAAGCCTGGGGGAATTGAGAGGGGCCACAAGAACTGTTTGTGTAGGCAAATGGGAGTTTGGGGTCTGAATCTGAGTTTCCCTCTGGGGCATTTTTGAGGGAAAAGCTGAGGTGCTGTTTAAGGGAGAGAATGGACATTTTTGGGGTGGAAAAAGTTGAATCAATATTGTAGAGGAAGTAAAACGCTGGGGGTAAAAGTGGATGCAATGTGGAGGGGACAGATTGAATATTTTGGAGGCAAAATGGGGAACTGAGTAGTGGAGAGATGGGGAACATTTTGGAGGCAACACTTGACAAACTCTCTGGGGTGGAGAACGACCACATTGAGGGAAAAATGAGGTGATGAGCAGTGGGCACGTAGGGAAGGTCGTGGGGGTAAATCTTGAGAAAAGCCCCGTGGTATTCAAGAAATCCTTGGTAGCAGGACTGAGGAATTCAGTGGTGGAAAAATAGGGGAATTTTGCGGGGGTAAAACTTTAAAAGATCTAAGAGTTGAGAGTGTGTGTTTTTAGGTAGAAAGGATGTCTTGTTGAAGTTGGGCGTCTGGATTGTGGCATTTATGGATCCAGAAAGTAGAAGATAAAGGAGACTCCCAAAGCCTCGGTAGCTGTGTTAAGAAATCCGTCCCAGGGAAGAAAGGTACCTAAACCTCCTAGAAGTAGGGACTAATTAGCATGGGAAGGGGAAAACCCACCCCCAGTGGGAGAGAGCACGCCGGGTAAGGGAAGAGAAGGATGCCCTTAAGAAGAAGTAGGGAAGGTGAATTTCTCGGCTTGCTGAAATGTATCAAAAAGTTTGGAATCTGGGTCTGTGTGGAGGCCGGGATTTTCTCAGCCATATGCAGAGCCCAGCACTAGGAATAAAGGAATTCCAGGCTTTACAACGCCAAAAATGCAGTACCAGAGAGTTCTGTTATCCCGAGGACTTGGGGGATACTTGGCAAAAATTTCCGGGGGCCCAGGCTGGACCGAGCTTTTAACGCTCCCCGGATTCACGGGATCGGGGATTCCAGCGTGCCCTGCACGGGTTTTTTCAGGGAAGTCCCAAATCCTTCGTGTGAGCACGAAGCAGAATCCCCTGGGAGCTGTGAAGGCAACAGGATATTTCTTGGGAATTTTGAAGGGTTGGGTGAGTCCTCAGTGTTAGGTTGGAATGAACGCAAATTGTCCGGGAGTTGCTGGTTTGGGGATGGCCGGGTCTGGGTTTGGATTTGTGGGCACCGAGTGTTCCTTGTGTCAGCTTTAGGTCTTCTGGATTGGTAGGAATTGTCAGAGAAAAGAGAAGGCAATTGAAATGCGGAGCTCCATTCCCGGAGAAATGGTCAGGATGGGAGCGGGAAGGCTGTGGAGCTGCTGGGAGCTCGTGGAGAACGAAAGGATCTGAGGCCTGGAGGCAAAAGCTGTGGAACAAAGCCTGAAAAGGGTGTGGGGTGGGGCGGGAGGGGGAGGAGGGCACCGTGGTGGGGGGAAAGAGGGAAAGGATCCCTGCTCCGGGAATCCAGCAGGGACCAGGAGAGGATCATTTTCCATCCACTGCTCTCAGTGGAATCCTAATAAGGACGGTGGAAGGGAAGTGATTCGTTTGTTCTTAGGTTTGGAATGAAAGGTGCTCTTGCAGAGGGGACTATTGACCTGTTAAAAATCTGTTGGATACAGGAAAAGAGGGAGGAAGCAAGCAGCTGGGGAATGAAGGGGTGGATTTTTTGGTGGATACAGGGAAAGACACGGGAAGGGGCTCTCAAGTAGAATACACCTCACGGGCAGCACCAGGAGAAGCCTCAAGTGCTCTTTTTTTCCAAGCTCTGACATTCCAGAGGAGTAAGCAGTGGTCAGCCCATCACTTTCTGTATTCCTTGGATGCCCAGTGCTTTGTTGGGAAGAGATAATATTTGGAAATGAACAAATCCGGGGATGTAATTTCCTGATAGTAAAGCCCCAGAGAGCCTGGTTTTGATATCCTTCCAGCACCCAAACGCAGCAGAGGGAATCCTGGCGGAGCTGGAAAACGCTGTCGCTCCGTCGGTGGAATTCCTGGGAACTGGAAAGCAGCAGAAGCAGCAAGAACAGAGTTGGAAGCAGGCTCCAGCCGGGTAAGGCAGACACCAAATCCTTTGGAACTGGGCAGGGGTGGGAAGAATGAATTCTTACATTTGTAGCCCAGGGATTCCTGAGCAGGATCCCGGCAGGGAAGACTGCAGGGATCAGGCTGGGGCCTGATCGCAGCTGGGGGCAGCGAGCCTTGGAATTGGCTGAAGGGAAGAAAGAGGGATCCTTTGAGCACAAGGATCAGGTGTCAAATGCGGAGATGGCATCAGACAATTCCTCGGGAGGGTTTAGTTCCTGGGCCAAATCGATCTGCTGCCTTGTGAAGGAGCTCAGAGACCTGGGAAGAGCCCAAGCAACGCAGGGAATGCACCGGCAGATAAAAGTGCCGGGGAACGGTGGGGAAAAGCATCCGAACAGGGGGCCTCGTTTTGTACAGGGACGGTACAAAAAATTGTCCGAAAGAATAGGAATGGAATGGGATTTTACGTATTCCTCGGAGGCCACAATCCAGTGGGAAGGCTGAGAGAAAGAAACAAGGCCTAAAAAGGCAGATGAGCCAAATCTGCCCAAAGCCTCCAATGGCCACATTCCCTGGCATTGCTGAGGACTTCAGCCAAGCTCCAAGCAAAAGGTGAGCCCCTGATTTTGGTGCCAAGGGAAACTCCAAGTTAAGAATGATCCAAATATGAAGCGCTTCTCACAAAACTCAGCTTTGCAAACCTTTCTTTGGGCTAAAAAAGAAAAGATGGGAATGCCCTTGGCAGAAAAGCAGCTGTGAGGCACAGCAGGCTTCAAATGCCTGTCAGCAGGAGCTCCAGGAGAAACGGCTGCTGGCTCCAGGCATCCTGGGCTTTCCAGGCAGGTTTTGTAGCAGATTGCAAGGCAGTTTTCCTGCCTCTGGGGGGTGGCACCTGCATCCCGCTGGAAAGGGAAAATGTGGAGAGAGGGGCAAGCGGGAAGACGGTTGCTGATGTGTGTCCTTGGATCGCAGTTCCTCCCGGTGAGTCTGTGCTGCTGGAAGTTTGAAGGAGATCAGTCCTGGAGTACGTGTGGGTTCACCTGTGGGGTTTGGGAGCGACGCTGGCCATGAAATTCCAGGGATGTTCCCTTTGCTGGAGTGAGAAGCAGTGGAAGCACTTTGCTGTCTGCTTCTTCATCGCCTGCGCCTCGGTCCCCTGGGGCTCCAGGTAATCCCCTCTCACCTTTGCTTTTCCAAGGGTCTCTAAATGAGGGCTTGAGCTTTGGTGTAGCTCCCTTTACAGGGAAGATCTGTTCCAGGAAAGGTCTCCTGGTCTGGACCGATGGCGTTGCAGGAAGAGCAGGAAACCCCGCAGCTCCTGTGGCTCCCTCATCCGATTTGCCTGCAGGCAGCAGCAAGGATCATTCCCAAGTGTCATGCCCTGGCTCCGTGACTCGGTGAGGTTGTGTTCCCCCAAAGGCCAGGGGCCGCTTTGTTTTGCGGCTCACGAAAGTCCAGCTCGGTGGTGCTGGGTTTGGTTTTTGTGTGTAATGAAGGCACTAAAAAATTCCCCTCCTTCACTGGCACAGCCCTGGAGTGGGAGCAGATTCCCCTTATCCCGCAGTTATCCCGCTCCTGCCCTGGATCCCTGCGGTGCCGTGTGTTCTCCAAGCTCACAGCACTGCTGGCTCTAAACAAGAAAAACAATCCCTGTTCCTTCTCTTCTCCGTCCTTGATGTTCCCAGGCCCTGCATCTCCCTGGCTATTCCCTGTGGGAGTCTTCATCTCCATCCCACCTTATCCCGATCAGGTAAGGGTCTGAGATGTGTTTAGCAGCAAATGCATTCCTGTGAAGAAAGCCAAGAGCAAAGAGCATCCAGATGCAGAGAAGTCTTTAGAAAAGCGTTCCAGACGTGCAAATGAGGGATGTGTCTTCCTGCATCTCCTGTTGTTTTTCTCTGTCACGTTTTGGAAGGGTTTCTCTCAGTGATTTCCTGCAGTCCAGGTGCGTCCCTTCTTTTGTCCAAATCCAGTGCCAGAGGATCGAACAACTGACGAGTGGGGCCTGGGATGAAAACGGTTCTCCTAAAATGAGGGAAACAATGCTAGAAGAGAAATGAGCATCCTTTTAATGCCTGGAATAAAAATGCTGGAAAAGGGCACTTTTTATTTGCTATGGTGTCATTCTCCTTTTTTTTTCCATAGCTAAAACTCCACGGTGAGCAATCAGAGCAGAAATAGGAAATGCAGGAGTCTTGGATTCCACAGTGGGATTAACTTCCCTTTTCTGCTCTCTTTCAGGACAGGAAAAACCACTGAACTCGCCCCATCTTTGGGACCAAGAGCTTTGGTGCTGGAGTAGGCAAAGCCAGCTAGGGCCCCCCTTGTCCTGCCCATGGTGTGGGTCAGGGACAGGCTCCTCTTCTCCTCTGTGCTGGGATGAACTGCCTAGGGAATGCTATTACTGACAGCCCGGTCCTAGCCCCGGCTACTGGAAATGGGCGGAGGTGAAGAGGCAAGTGCCAGAGTTGCTTGGGGATGATGGAATTGTGGTGTTTGGCTGTGCCCAGAGGGGCAGGTTGGGCATTTCTGTGTGTCTGAGGACCGGTTTGGGTGCTGGGGAGCCCGGGGAGCCGAGCTCTCAGTGCATTCCCAGCTCACCCGGGGGTGGGAGCTGGTGCAGGGCTCTGGTCGGGCTCGGGGCAGGCCCTGGCCCCGGCACAGACACGCTGGGGTGCTTTGGGGCCGCTTGGGGAGCCGTGGGAGGAGAATGAGGGATGGTGCTGGGCAGAGCGATCGGCCTGTGCTCGTGTCAGCGCAGCCGTGCAGGGCACTGGGATCTGGGTAAAACACCGGCTCTCCTGGTGTTCAGGGAAGCAAGGTCTGTATTTATCCATACATATTTATCCCTACATATTTATCCCTATATTTATCCATGGATTATCCATATATGTTTATCCATATACATTTATCCATATTTTTATCCACGTATTTACCCATGAATTTATCCCTATATTTACCCATGTATTTACCCAGGTATTTTATGAACACTCAAGTGCCATATCCATGTATTTTATGAGCACTTCCAGGGTTGGTGACTCCACCACTGCCCTGGGCAGCTGTTCCAGCGCTGGACAACCCTCCCCATGCTGGGCCAGGAGATGGATTCTGGAAATGCAGACTCTGAGGAGCAGGGGATTAAGGCAGCATTGGATTCCTTTATTCTCCCAGAAGGATAAAGGAGATTTATCCCCAGACGAACCAGAGGTGATCACACTGAGGTCATTAGTGGGATTTCTTCCTTACTCCCACAAATACCCACTGGGGTGACAGACTTCCCTACAAGGGCGGTGTTGGAAGGAGCTGCTGGAATGTTTTGCTGTTTATTGGGATCCACAGGATGTTTGGTGTCTCTCAGAGCTGTTCCAGGCTTTCCACAGACCCAAACGCTCCTCACACTTCTCCTCAGAGTAGAGAGGTTTCCCAGAGTGCTGGTTTTTAATTTCAGATGCTGGGATAACGACACGGCTTCAGGAGGCAGGAGACTCATTGTGCTGTGCCTCAGTCCAGGCAGGGACAACCCCCAGCTAATAAAAACCTCTTTAAAGCACAAAAAGTCCCATTAAACTGATATTATAAAGGCTGCAAATTGAAGCAGGCCTCAATCAGAAAGCAGCAGAATTTAATTCCCCCCCCTTGCCCATTTGCATGATGATCTCCTTCCTAATTGCCCATCTACGCTTTTCCCACAGAAGTGCTGTCCCGAGGTTGGAGATGGTTCCAGCTTTATGGAGCTTTGATCTTTATCTGGTTTTACTTTTTACAGGGCACAGAACCCGAGAGTGGCAGCTGCTTTCCTCTTGTTCCTCCTGTGGCAGTGAACTGCTCTTCCCGAGGACGGCTGCAGGAATTCTCAGGCAGCATAACGTATGGAATGCCAGGCACGCTACAGAATTCCAGTGGGAGCAGCAGGAACTTCTGTTCTTTACTGGCAGGGCTGTGCCATGAAGGGGAGCTCGGAGATATTGGTCAGCTCAGGGAATGAGCCTGGCTCATGGTAAGGAAATTCACTGTGCAGTTACTTCGGGCCCTTCTCCTCCTTCTCCTCCTTCTCCTCCTTCTCCTCCTTCTCCTCCTCCTTCTCCTTCTCCTTCTCCTTCTCCTTCTCCTCCTCCTTCTCCTTCTCCTTCTCCTTCTCCTTCTCCTTCTCCTTCTCCTTCTCCTTCTCCTTCTCCTTCTCCTTCTCCTTCTCCTTCTCCTTCTCCTTCTCCTTCTCCTTCTCCTTCTCCTTCTCCTTCTCCTTCTCCTTCTCCTTCTCCCTCTCTTCCCAACACCAGTTCCAGACCTCAGTATAATCCATGTTCCCACAGCCTGACCTTGCAGTTTTCCCAGTTTAGCAGCCCCAGCCACACTTGCAGCCTCTCTGTCTGGACTTTGTCTTGCTGAAATCTCTTTTTGTTGATCCTTTGCTGCCTCACCTTTTATCCAGCAATAACGTGCAGTGGGTGGAAGCTTCTCAGAATTCCCTCCCTGTTCCACTGGAAACATTCCCAAGTGGAAGCAGCTGCACTGCCCATCAGCACTTGCCTGCTTTTAGGGGTGGTTGAGGCATGAAGGATGCAACAAATGGAGTTGGCTCCAAGGGGATGAAATGCTCCCCCTGAGGCTGCTCAGAGAGCTGGAGCTGAGGAATCCGGGTGGGAATCACTCCAAGAAAAAGGAAGGAAAAGAGAGCAGAGGAACAGGGATGCAATTCCAACCTCTCCAAGGACTGGGATGGGCACATTCACCATCACCATTTAATCTAGACACGATTTCTTCTTTGCCTCTGGCTGCCAGGAGCAGGATGAGCAGTTTAATGAGTTTAAATAGTGAATAGTTTAATTAGCTGGAAGAGACTGGATCAATAGCTGCTTAAACAAACAACTGGATCCCTGTTTCCAAGCTTGGATGTAGTTTTGGAAGGTTCCTGGCAGTTTGGCAGGGATTAGTGATGCTGAGAATGTGCTTTTTTGTGGGTTTGGGGCTTTTACTCCTGTTCACGTGGCTGCTCTTTTTCTTGTTGAGTGGAAAACAGGAGGGAAAGAGCAACGACGGAAGGAATTCCACTCTTGCTGCTTCAAGGGATGGATCAGGAAGGGAACAGGCTGCAGGGAATTTGGAGTGCAAACTGAGATCTCTCCGATATTTTCGGCTCAGTCAGTCCATCAGTGCTTGGTAGCTGTTTAGGCCACGTGCAAGGTGAATGATGGTGCACATGGCAGAGCTGCTGGTGGCTCCTTCCCCTGCCCGGCTGTCAGTCACCCTGCAGGGTGCTGGAGCAGCGTGCCAGAGGCCGTGGATCCTATGGATCCCATGGATCCCAGGGGCGTGATCAGGAGCCTGGGCCTGCTGGCCACTCCTTGCTCTCTCTTATCCTGATTTTTCAGCTCTGCAGCGAATCCAGCTTGAGTTTTTCAACCCCCTAGAAACCCAGGGACCTTTCATGTCTGTTCTCAGATCTGGGATTTAAATCCAGCCCTTATCAAAGCACCCCGTGACCAGGCAGGCCCTGAATCCCAGCAGGGATCTGATAAAGAGGGACCTGACATCCTAAAGAAACCCTTTGAAATCCTGCTGGGATTGATTTGTATCCATAATGGAGCCCCGAGCTCTCTGCCAGGGAGAGATGAAGCTGCTCCTTTGCTTTATTATCCTCAGGCCCATCCCAGCTTTGAGGGAAATTCAGTCCCTCTTCAAGCCCCAAAATCATGGAAAAGCTCCTTTGTATCCTCTCCACAGCCCCTACGTGGATTAATCAACTTTTTATTTGATATGGTGTCATTCTCCTTTTTTTTCCATGGCTAAAACTCCACGGTGAGCAATCAGAGCAGAAATAGGAAATGCAGGAGTCTTGGATTCCACAGTGGGATTAACTTCCCTTTTCTGCTCTCTTTCAGGACAGGAAAAACCACTGAACTCGCCCCATCTTTGGGACCAAGAGCTTTGGTGCTGGAGTAGGCAAAGCCAGCTAGGGCCCCCCTTGTCCTGCCCATGGTGTGGGTCAGGGACAGGCTCCTCTTCTCCTCTGTGCTGGGATGAACTGCCTAGGGAATGCTATTACTGACAGCCCGGTCCTAGCCCCGGCTAGGGGCGGAAATGGGCGGAGGTGAAGAGGCAAGTGCCAGAGTTGCTTGGGGATGATGGAATTGTGGTGTTTGGCTGTGCCCAGAGGGGCAGGTTGGGCATTTCTGTGTGTCTGAGGACCGGTTTGGGTGCTGGGGAGCCCGGGGAGCCGAGCTCTCAGTGCATTCCCAGCTCACCCGGGGGTGGGAGCTGGTGCAGGGCTGGGTGACAGCCTCTGGTCGGGCTCGGGGCAGGCCCTGGCCCCGGCACAGACACGCTGGGGTGGTTTGGGGCCGCTTGGGGAGCAATGGGAAGAAAATGAGGGATGGTGCTGGGCAGAGCGATCGGCCTGTGCTCGTGTCAGCGCAGCCGTGCAGGGCACTGGGATCTGGGTAAAACACCGGCTCTCCTGGTGTTCAGGGATGCAAGGTCTGAGGGACCGGATTTACTTGGGGTTTTCCAGGACAGCAGGAAGAAGAGGAAATGTGGTGCCAGAGGTGCGTCCCATCAGGTTGCAGTTCCCTCTTTCCCATTTCCATTTCCTCCTCAGTGCGGGTGTCCCCTGCAGCCCATGAGCACGTGGCCGGTGACAACTCCCTGTCTGTGGAGGGATTCCTTATGGAACAAGGGCAGATGACACTTGTGTGAGGCTTACGACTGTTAGAATTAGACCAGGATGGGTTTAAGGAAAACTAGAATCGTGTGTTAATCTTACTGGTCAATGAACAAATGGAATCCACACTTCTGTAAGAAAAAATAGAGTGTATGGAGCATATAGAAGAAGCTGGTTTTGCCTGCTGCTGCTGCTTGGCTGTATCATGTAACCCCATTCGAACTCTGCCTTCAAGACAGCTGTGAGACCGTGAAATAAAGAACTTAGCAGAACAGCAGCCTCCTCTGCTCTTTCACCCTGGTCCGAGAAGGAGGGGTACCCTGTCAAAGGCTCAACACTTGCCTTTCTGACTTTGTTTCTAAATTTCTACCTTTCTAATTTTGTTTGTTTCTAATTTTTTTGTTTGTTTGTTTCTAACTTTGTTTGTTTTCAACTTTCTCCCTTTAGAAATTTGTTTGTTTCTTGTATTTTACCTCTTTGTTTGTTTCTAAATTTCTGCCGTTGTAACTTTGTTTCTAACTTTCTACTTTTAAAATTTCATTTGTTTTTAACTTTTTATCATTCCTCCCAGCGAGGGCTGTGTGCAGAATACTAAAACCTGTTAAGTTCTTCACTTTTACGTCTATAGGCAAATGCTACTGATTTAGATGTAAATTCATTTTGAAATAAGCCAGCCCTCTCTGTCTACTCTGTCGCATACAGCAATATAAGAAGCTGGGAATAGAGATCCGCAGGTGTTGAGAATAAGGAGCCGGCGTTTTTCTGTAGGAAGGAAAGCAGCAAGCGCCTGGCCCCAGGAGCCGAGACGCTCGGGCTGCAGGAGCTGCAGAGCGCCCGGAGCCGGCTTTTCCCTGTGCTCTGTGCCTGCCCCCGGGCTGAGCTGGGCGGCGCTGCTGCCGCCTGGTGGCGAGAGCGCGGCACTGCCGCCCCCGACACGGCGCCCCGGCGCTGCTGCCGCCCGGTGCCGGCTGAGCCGAGAGGGCGGCGGCCTCGGTGGCTGCCGAGCGTGGCAAGGAGCGGGAGCGAGCGGGGCCGGGTCTGTCAGCGGAGGGGAGGGGCGAAGGGCGGTTCGGAGCGCCAAGGGACACGGCCGTGCACGAGTGGGGCCACAGCTATGGAAAGGGCCGGGCGCCGTGCGGGGCGGTGACCGCGGGGAATGACAGCGCGGGGGGCGGCCCGGCGGGGCCGGTTTTGCCGGGCAGCAGAGGCGCGGTCGCAGCGCGACCCGGGCGGGAGGCACCGGGCGGGCACGGTCGGAATAGAGCCGCCCGCGTGTCGCTCTCAAGGAGGCGGCTCGGAAAGGAAGGCGCAGTTCCGCGCTCTCGGGACGGCGTTAAGTGACGTTTTTATTAGAATAGTATAGTTTTTATTTTATTTTATTATTTTATTATCTGCCAGGACCTTGCAGAGGGTGGTTTACACTTCCGCCACACTCAAGATGGCGGACGCAGTAGGCCCCCTGCGAGAGGTGTCCCTGCCGATGCCTGCCGCCGGTCGCGGAGCCGTCGGCCGCCTCCGGCGCGGCTGACCCCGCCAGCCGTGTCCTCGCACCGGGAAGCACGGCGGAAAATCGCGCGGAAAGCGCGGGGCCGGCGTCGGAGTCCGGGCCGGATTCAGGCAGCCGACTAGACAGAAGCCCTTGTGAGGGGCGGCGGGGGCCCTAAGTGTACCACACTAAAGATGGCGGCTCGACCGGAAGTGGCTTCTGCCAGCACCCAAGATGGCGGCGAAGGGCGGAAGTGTCGTCACTGCCACACTAAAGATGGCGGTCGTGTGCACTGTTTTCTGACCTTCTCAATATGGCGGCAGGGAAGGCCCCCCCCCCCAAGCTGCGTCTATTCGGCTGCCTGAACGCGACGCCGACGCCGACGCCGACGCCAGCCCAGCGCTTGCGCGCAATTTTCTGAGGCGTTTCCCGCTACGCGGACACCGACTGTGGGGTCAGCGGCGCCTGGGGCAGGCGGGAGCATTCAGGCAGTCGAATAGACGGACCGGGGGGGGGGGGGGGGTCCTTCCGGCCGCCATCTTGAGAAGGTCGAATAGCCACATCGGTGCGGTACCGGTGACTTCCGCCCTTCTTCGCCAGGAGCGCCAATGGCGGGGAGCCCGGGGAGCAGCGCTGCCGGGCCGGGGGCACCGGGGCGGGTGCTCCGGGCTCGGAGGTGAGCGGGGAACGGGGACAGCCCCGAGCGGACGGTGGGGGCCGCGGGGGATCGGTATTCCGGCCCAGGGATGAGTGTTCCGGCACAGGGGTGGCTGTCCCGGCACAGGGATGCGTTCCTGGACTGTCTAATAATATTATTTAACGATCGTGCAAGGAGATCTGTATAAAAAAATCCTCCGTGGTCATCCTTCTCCCACAGCCCCGCTGTGTTTTCAGGATCTTGGGGGAAGAGTTTGGGTCTGAACAAGGCTCTCGGGCACAGGGTGGGACTCTTGGGGTGCAGGGCCAGGATTTGGACTCGATGCTCCCTGTGGGTCCCTTGCAGCCCAGGAAATGCTGCGATCCTGTGCCTCTGAGGGTGAAATAAAGGGCAGCGGTGGGGTTTGTGCCCGCTGTATTCACGGCCCCGCCGGCTCAGGGCGGGTTAAAGGCGCAGCTGCCCCGAGACAGCGGGACCGGCCGGGGCTGCTCGCTCCCGGTGCTGCCGCCTCGTGGGGAGAGCCCGGCACTGCAGCCCGCGCAGGCGCTGGACCACGGGATGGGCGTGGAACAGCAGCGCAGGGGATGCTGAGGCAGCCCAGGGAATGCTGCGGTCCCAGGGAAGGCTGAGGCGTCCCCTGCCCGGGGCACTCGGCAGCAAACCCCTGATGTTGAGCAGAAAAAGGAAAGTTCTGGGTTAGTGGGAGGAGGTTTCTGGAATGGAGCTGGGACAGGTGCTGATCCACGCATGGAATCACGGGCTGGTTTGGCTTGGAAGGGACCACCAGGATCATTTACACTCTGTTTGTTGTCTGATTGCACAGCGAAGAACATCCAGAACTGCCACCTCACCCTCACGGACAGCAGGAATGTCTTCCATAGCTCTTGTTTTGGAATGGGAATGGCTGTTGGGAGCTCTGGCAGGACCAGGTAAGAAGAGAAATGGGATCATTGTGGCTGCTGCTGGAGGTGGTTTTCTGCTTTCCGGCTGTTCTTCTCATTGATCCTTTCACAGCAGTGTTCTAGGGCACATTTGAGGGTAATTCCAGGAATTTGAAACCAGATGAAAACTGGTGGGGCAAAAATGTGAACACAATCCATTTCTGGTAGTTCCAAGCTTCTCCCACAACACCGTTCCAGGGGAAAGCTGATAAAAGGGTAAAGATGCAGAGGAACAAGTGCTGTAAAGCCCCCTGGCGCTCTGAGAGAGCAAACCTTCCAGTAGTCCCAGCAGATCTCTTGGAGAAAGTGTGGGATCGCAAGGTTTTCCAGGAAAGCAAAACAAGGGTGGAGATGAGGGAATAGGCTTCCAGTTCTTCCTTTAGCTGAAAGCCTGGGGGAATTGAGAGGGGCCACAAGAACTGTTTGTGTAGGCAAATGGGAGTTTGGGGTCTGAATCTGAGTTTCCCTCTGGGGCATTTTTGAGGGAAAAGCTGAGGTGCTGTTTAAGGGAGAGAATGGACATTTTTGGGGTGGAAAAAGTTGAATCAATATTGTAGAGGAAGTAAAACGCTGGGGGTAAAAGTGGATGCAATGTGGAGGGGACAGATTGAATATTTTGGAGGCAAAATGGGGAACTGAGTAGTGGAGAGATGGGGAACATTTTGGAGGCAACACTTGACAAACTCTCTGGGGTGGAGAACGACCACATTGAGGGAAAAATGAGGTGATGAGCAGTGGGCACGTAGGGAAGGTCGTGGGGGTAAATCTTGAGAAAAGCCCCGTGGTATTCAAGAAATCCTTGGTAGCAGGACTGAGGAATTCAGTGGTGGAAAAATAGGGGAATTTTGCGGGGGTAAAACTTTAAAAGATCTAAGAGTTGAGAGTGTGTGTTTTTAGGTAGAAAGGATGTCTTGTTGAAGTTGGGCGTCTGGATTGTGGCATTTATGGATCCAGAAAGTAGAAGATAAAGGAGACTCCCAAAGCCTCGGTAGCTGTGTTAAGAAATCCGTCCCAGGGAAGAAAGGTACCTAAACCTCCTAGAAGTAGGGACTAATTAGCATGGGAAGGGGAAAACCCACCCCCAGTGGGAGAGAGCACGCCGGGTAAGGGAAGAGAAGGATGCCCTTAAGAAGAAGTAGGGAAGGTGAATTTCTCGGCTTGCTGAAATGTATCAAAAAGTTTGGAATCTGGGTCTGTGTGGAGGCCGGGATTTTCTCAGCCATATGCAGAGCCCAGCACTAGGAATAAAGGAATTCCAGGCTTTACAACGCCAAAAATGCAGTACCAGAGAGTTCTGTTATCCCGAGGACTTGGGGGATACTTGGCAAAAATTTCCGGGGGCCCAGGCTGGACCGAGCTTTTAACGCTCCCCGGATTCACGGGATCGGGGATTCCAGCGTGCCCTGCACGGGTTTTTTCAGGGAAGTCCCAAATCCTTCGTGTGAGCACGAAGCAGAATCCCCTGGGAGCTGTGAAGGCAACAGGATATTTCTTGGGAATTTTGAAGGGTTGGGTGAGTCCTCAGTGTTAGGTTGGAATGAACGCAAATTGTCCGGGAGTTGCTGGTTTGGGGATGGCCGGGTCTGGGTTTGGATTTGTGGGCACCGAGTGTTCCTTGTGTCAGCTTTAGGTCTTCTGGATTGGTAGGAATTGTCAGAGAAAAGAGAAGGCAATTGAAATGCGGAGCTCCATTCCCGGAGAAATGGTCAGGATGGGAGCGGGAAGGCTGTGGAGCTGCTGGGAGCTCGTGGAGAACGAAAGGATCTGAGGCCTGGAGGCAAAAGCTGTGGAACAAAGCCTGAAAAGGGTGTGGGGTGGGGCGGGAGGGGGAGGAGGGCACCGTGGTGGGGGGAAAGAGGGAAAGGATCCCTGCTCCGGGAATCCAGCAGGGACCAGGAGAGGATCATTTTCCATCCACTGCTCTCAGTGGAATCCTAATAAGGACGGTGGAAGGGAAGTGATTCGTTTGTTCTTAGGTTTGGAATGAAAGGTGCTCTTGCAGAGGGGACTATTGACCTGTTAAAAATCTGTTGGATACAGGAAAAGAGGGAGGAAGCAAGCAGCTGGGGAATGAAGGGGTGGATTTTTTGGTGGATACAGGGAAAGACACGGGAAGGGGCTCTCAAGTAGAATACACCTCACGGGCAGCACCAGGAGAAGCCTCAAGTGCTCTTTTTTTCCAAGCTCTGACATTCCAGAGGAGTAAGCAGTGGTCAGCCCATCACTTTCTGTATTCCTTGGATGCCCAGTGCTTTGTTGGGAAGAGATAATATTTGGAAATGAACAAATCCGGGGATGTAATTTCCTGATAGTAAAGCCCCAGAGAGCCTGGTTTTGATATCCTTCCAGCACCCAAACGCAGCAGAGGGAATCCTGGCGGAGCTGGAAAACGCTGTCGCTCCGTCGGTGGAATTCCTGGGAACTGGAAAGCAGCAGAAGCAGCAAGAACAGAGTTGGAAGCAGGCTCCAGCCGGGTAAGGCAGACACCAAATCCTTTGGAACTGGGCAGGGGTGGGAAGAATGAATTCTTACATTTGTAGCCCAGGGATTCCTGAGCAGGATCCCGGCAGGGAAGACTGCAGGGATCAGGCTGGGGCCTGATCGCAGCTGGGGGCAGCGAGCCTTGGAATTGGCTGAAGGGAAGAAAGAGGGATCCTTTGAGCACAAGGATCAGGTGTCAAATGCGGAGATGGCATCAGACAATTCCTCGGGAGGGTTTAGTTCCTGGGCCAAATCGATCTGCTGCCTTGTGAAGGAGCTCAGAGACCTGGGAAGAGCCCAAGCAACGCAGGGAATGCACCGGCAGATAAAAGTGCCGGGGAACGGTGGGGAAAAGCATCCGAACAGGGGGCCTCGTTTTGTACAGGGACGGTACAAAAAATTGTCCGAAAGAATAGGAATGGAATGGGATTTTACGTATTCCTCGGAGGCCACAATCCAGTGGGAAGGCTGAGAGAAAGAAACAAGGCCTAAAAAGGCAGATGAGCCAAATCTGCCCAAAGCCTCCAATGGCCACATTCCCTGGCATTGCTGAGGACTTCAGCCAAGCTCCAAGCAAAAGGTGAGCCCCTGATTTTGGTGCCAAGGGAAACTCCAAGTTAAGAATGATCCAAATATGAAGCGCTTCTCACAAAACTCAGCTTTGCAAACCTTTCTTTGGGCTAAAAAAGAAAAGATGGGAATGCCCTTGGCAGAAAAGCAGCTGTGAGGCACAGCAGGCTTCAAATGCCTGTCAGCAGGAGCTCCAGGAGAAACGGCTGCTGGCTCCGGGCATCCTGGGCTTTCCAGGCAGGTTTTGTAGCGGATTGCAAGGCAGTTTTCCTGCCTCTGGGGGGTGGCACCTGCATCCCGCTGGAAAGGGAAAATGTGGAGAGAGGGGCAAGCGGGAAGACGGTTGCTGATGTGTGTCCTTGGATCGCAGTTCCTCCCGGTGAGTCTGTGCTGCTG